>NC_042970.1:84994393-85079697 GCF_901001165.1 Salmo trutta | reverse complement strand
ATAGAATATATAATTATCACTCTCTCCCTAACCAACAAATACAATATTATCATTATCACCCCCTCCCCTCCTACACATTGAAAAATATAATTTGCAACCCCACCTACACATAGAATCATATCATTATTAACCCCTCCTCAGCTACACATAGAATAATATCATTATCCAACTCCCTCCCCACCTACACACAGAATAATATCATTACCACCCCCCTCCCCACCTACACATAGAATCATATCATTATCACCACCCTCCCCACCTACACATAGAATAAAATCATTATCACCCCCATCACCACCTACATATAGAATAATATTATTATCCACCCCCCTCCCCACCTAAACATAGAATTATATCATTATCATCCCCCTCCCCACCTACACATAGAATAATATCATTATCCACCCCCCTCCGCACCTACACATAGAATAATATCATTATCACCCCCATTCCCACCTACACATAGAAGAAAATCATTATCCACCTCCCTCCCCACCTACACACAGAATAATATGATTATCCACCGCCCTCCCCACCTACACATAGAATAATATCATTATCACCCCCTCCCCACCTACACATAGAATAATATCATTATCCACTTCCCTCCCCACCTACACACAGAATAATATCATGATCCTCCCCCCTCCCCACCTACACATGGAATAATATCATTATCACCCCCTCCCCACCCTACACATAGAATAATATCATTATCCACCCCCCTCCCCACCCTACACATAGAATAATATCATTATCACCCCCCTCCCCACCTACACATAGAATAATATCATTATCACCACCCTCCCAGTCTACACATAGAATAATATCATTATCCACCCCCCTCCCCAGCTACACATAGAATAATATCATTATCCACCCCCCTCCCCACCTACACATAGAATAATATCATTATCACCCCCCTCCCCACCTACACATAGAATAATATCATGTTCATCCCCCTCCCCACCTACACATAGAATAATATCATGTTCATCCCCCTCCCCACCTACACATAGAATAATATCATGTTCATCCCCCTCCCCACCTACACATAGAATAATATAATTATCCACCCCCCTCCCCACCTATACATAGAATAATATCATTATCACCCCCCACACAAAGTAGATGATTATTAACATTCTCTATAAACTCTCAATACTGCACAGAGAGGAGGACTCTGAACAAGTAACGGTTTGTTCCCTCGACATGTAATATTCACACACACACACACACACACACACACACACACACACAGACACACACACACACACACACACACACACACACACATCCCCACACACATCCCCCCACACATCCTCACACAGACATCCCCACACATCCTCACACAGACATCCACACAAACACTTTGGACTCACCGACACAATCCCCATCTCCTCTTCTTCCGTTGCCAGAAGCACAGAGGCATTCATTTCTTTTGGTGTTGCTGCACTCATTGATGTCTACAAGAGGACCAGAGATAAATACAAAGATAACGAGAGAGAGGAAAGGGAGAGATAAATAGATAGAGAGATAGATAGATAGATAGATAGAGAGAGAGAGAGAGAGAGAGAGAGAGAGAGAGGAGAGAGAGAGAGAGGAGAGAGAGAGAGAGAGAGAGAGAGAGAGAGAGAGAGAGAGAGAAGGGGTAGAGGTCTCACTCTGTTTTATTCTCGATCATTAAATAATCAATACGTAATGATGTTTCCAGCTAGAGCAGTCAATCAATCAAGAGAAGATGAGGCCCTCTTGTTGGACTCACCTTCACAGTCTCCAGTGGAAGTCGATAATGAGAACCCACTTTGGCACTGGCAGTTGTAGCTCCCGATGCTGTTGACGCAAGTGGCATGGCTGCCACAAACCTGTGGTTTCTCCTGGCACTCATTGACTTCTGAAGAGAGAAGGAAATATGGTGATAGAGCAGTGATTCCCTAACCTCTCCTCCAGTGATTCCCTAACCTCTCCTCCAGTGATTCCCTAACCTCTCCTCCAGTGATTCCATAACCCCTCCTCCAGTGATTCCCTAACCCCTCCTCCAGTGATTCCCTAACCTCTCCTCCAGTAAAGCCCTAACCTCTCCTCCAGTGATTCCCTAACCTCTCCTCCAGTGATTCCCTAACCTCTCCTCCAGTGATTCCCTAACCCCTCCTCCAGTGATTCCCTAACCTCTCCTCCAGTGATTCCCTAACCCCTCCTCCAGTGATTCCCTAACCCCTTCCTCCAGTGATTCCCTAATCTCTCCTCCAGTGATTCCCTAACCCCTCCTCCAGTGATTCCCTAACCCCTCCTCCAGTGATTCCCTAACCTCTCCTCCAGTGATTTCCTAACCCCTCCTCCAGTGATTCCCTAACCTCTCCTCCAGTGATTCCCTAACCTCTCCTCCAGTGATTCCCTAACCTCTCCTCCAGTAAATCCCTAACCTCTCCTCCAGTGATTCCCTAACCTCTCCTCCAGTGATTCCCTAACCTCTCCTCCAGTGATTCCCTAACCTCTCCTCCAGTAAATCCCTAACCTCTCCTCCAGTGATTCCCTAACCTCTCCTCCAGTAAATCCCTAACCTCTCCTCCAGTACCTCAAGACAGTCCACGTATTTGATGAATTCCAGAACTAAAGTAGCTGATTTTAAGAATGAAAGGCTTGATGATCAGGTGACCATTAGAGTCAGCTTTGCTAGTTGTGGAATATATCAAAGAAGAGGCCTGTCTGGGAGTACTAGAGGAGAAGTTGGGGAATCACTGCTCTTCAAACTCCCAATATGGCACAGAACAGAGGAGATATTGCAAAAGTAATGTTTTGTTCCCATTACATGTAACATTCACACACACACACACACACACACACACACACACAAACACGAGCTAAACTGAGACCCTAACCTCACACATGGCTGTTGCTGTTTCTTCCACATGAATACATGAATACATAAAATCACTCTCTCCCCACCTACACATAGAATAATATCATTATCAACCCCCCTCCTCATCTACACATAGAATACTATCATTGTCCTCCCACCTACACACAGAATAATGTCATTAACCCCCCCTCCCCACCTACACACAGAATAATATCATTATCCACCCCCCTCCCCACCTACACAAAGAATAATATCATTATCACCCCCCTCCCCACCTACACATACAATAAAATCATTATCCACCTCCCTCCCCATCTACACACAGAATAATATCATTATCACCCCCCCCACCTACACATAGAATAATACCATTATCCACCCCCATCCCCACCTACACATAGAATAATATCATTATCACCCCCCCTCCCCACCTACACATAGAATAATATCATTATCACCCCCCTCACCACCTTCACATAGAATAATATCATTTTCACCCCCCTCCCCACCTACACGTAGAATAATATCATCTTCACCCCCCTCCCCACCTACACATAGAATAATATCATTATCACCCCCCTCACCACCTTCACATAGAATAATATCATTTTCACCCCCCTCCTCACCTACACATAGAATACTATCATTGTCACCCCCACCTACACATAGAATAACATCATTATCACCACCTCCTCAGCTACACATAGAATAATATCATTATCCACCTCCCTCCCCACCTACACATAGAATAATATCATTATCCACCCCCTTCCCCACCTACACATAGAATAATATCATTATTACCCCCCTCCCCACCTACACATAGAATAATATCATTATCACCCCCCCTCCCAACCTACACATATAATAATATTATTATCACCCACCTCCCCACCTACACATAGAATAATATCATTATCCACCCCCCTCCCCACCTACACATAGAATAATATCATTATCCACCCCCCTCCTCACCTACACATATAATAATATCATTATCCACCCCCTCCCCACCTACACATAGAATAAAATCATTACCCACCCCCTCCCCCCCTACACATAGAATAATATCATTATCACTCTCTCCCCACCAACAAATAGAAGAATAACATTATCACCCCCCTCCCCACCTACACATAGAATAATATAATTGTCACCCCCACCTACACATAGAATCATATCATTATCACCCCTCCTCAGCTACACATAGAATAATATCATTATCCACCCCCCTCCCCACCTACACATAGAATAATATCATTATCACCCCCCCTCCCCACCTACACATAGAATAATATCATTATCACCACCCTCCCCAGCTACACATAGAATAATATCATTATCCACCTCCCTCCCCACCTACACATAGAATAATATCATTATCCACCCCCCCTCCCCACCTACACATAGAATAATATCATTATCACCCCCCTCCCCACCTACACATAGAATAATATCATTATCCACCCCCCTCCCCACCTACACATAGAATAATATCATTATCACCCCCCTCCCCACCTACACATAGAATAATATCATGTTCATCCCCCTCCCCAGCTACACATAGAATAATATCATGATCCACCCCCCTCCCCACCTACACATAGAATAATATCATTATCCACCCCCCTCCCCACCTACACATAGAATAATATCATGTTCATCCCCCTCCCCAGCTACACATAGAATAATATCATTATAACCCCCCTCCCCACCTACACATAGAATAATATCATTATCACCCCCCTCCCCACCTACACATAGAATAATATCATGTTCATCCCCCTCCCCAGCTACACATAGAATAATATCATGATCCACCCCCCTCCCCACCTACACATAGAATAATATCATTATCACCCCCCTCCCCACCTACACATAGAATAATATCATTATCATCCCCCTCCCCACCTACACATAGAATAATATCATTATCACTCTCTCCCCACCAACAATTAGAATAATATCATTATCACCCCCTCCCCACCTACACATAGAATAATATCATTATCACCCCCCCCCCCCTCCCCACCTACACAAAGAATAATATCATTATCACTCTCTCCCTACCAACAAATAGAATAATATCATTATCACCCCCCTAACCCTCCTACACATCGAAAAATATAATTTGCAACCCCACCTACACATAGAATCATATCATTATCACCTCCTCCTCAGCTACACATAGAATATTATCATTATCCACCCCCCTCCCCACCTACACATAGAATCATATTATTATCACCCCCCCTTCCCACCTACACATAGAATAATATCATTGTCACCCCCACCTACACGTACTTTAATATTACTATCCACCCCCCTCCCCACCTACACAGAGAATAATATCATTATCCAACCCCCTCCCCACCTACACAAAGAATAATATCATTATCACCCCCCTCCCCACCTACACATAGAATAAAATCATTATCCACCTCCCTCCCCACCTACACACAGAATAATATCATTATCACCCCCTCCCCACCTACACATAGAATAATATCATTATCACCCCCCTCCACACCTTCACATAGAATAATATCATTTTCACCCCCCTCCCCACCTACACATAGAATAATATCATTATCACCCCCCTCCCCACCTTCACATAGAATAATATCATTTTCACCCCCCTCCCCACCTACACATAGAATAATATCATTATCACCCCCCTCCCCACCTACACATAGAATAATATCATTATCACCCCCCTCCCCACCTACACATAGAATAATATCATTATCATCCCCCTCCTCACCTACACATAGAATAATATCATTATCACCCCCACCTACACGTAGAATAATATCATCTTCACCCCCCTCCCCACATACATATAGAAAAATATCATTATCACCCCCCTCCCCCCTCCCCACCTACACATAGAATAATAACATTTTCACCCCCACCTACACATAGAATAAGATCATTATCAACCCCCCTCCTCACCTACACATAGAATACTATCATTGTCACCCCCACAAACACAGAGAATAATATCATCTTCACCCCCTCCCCACCTACATATAGAATAATATTATTATCACCCCCCTCCCCACCTACACATACAATAATATCATTATCACTCTCTCCCCACCAACAAATAGAATAATATCATTATCACCCCCTCCCCACCTACACATAGAATAATATCATGTTCATCCCCCTCCCCAGCTACACATAGAATAATATCATGATCCACCCCCCTCCCCACCTACACATAGAATAATATCATTATCACCCCCCTCCCCACCTACACATAGAATAATATCATGTTCATCCCCCTCCCCACCTACACATAGAATAATATCATTATCACTCTCTCCCCACCAACAATTAGAATAATATCATTATCACCCCCTCCCCACCTACACATAGAATCATTTCATTATCACCCACCTCCCCACCTACACAAAGAATAATATCATTATCACTCTCTCCCTACCAACAAATAGAATAATATCATTATCACCCCCCTAACCCTCCTACACATCGAAAAATATAATTTGCAACCCCACCTACACATAGAATCATATCATTATCACCTCCTCCTCAGCTACACATAGAATATTATCATTATCCACCCCCCTCCCCACCTACACATAGAATAATATTATTATCACCCCCCCCTTCCCACCTACACATAGAATAATATCATTGTCACCCCCACCTACACGTACTTTAATATTACTATCCACCCCCCTCCCCACCTACACAGAGAATAATATCATTATCCAACCCCCTCCCCACCTACACAAAGAATAATATCATTATCACCCCCCTCCCCACCTACACATAGAATAAAATCATTATCCACCTCCCTCCCCACCTACACACAGAATAATATCATTATCACCCCCTCCCCACCTACACATAGAATAATATCATTATCACCCCCCTCCACACCTTCACATAGAATAATATCATTTTCACCCCCCTCCCCACCTACACATAGAATAATATCATTATCACCCCCCTCCCCACCTTCACATAGAATAATATCATTTTCACCCCCCTCCCCACCTACACATAGAATAATATCATTATCACCCCCCTCCCCACCTACACATAGAATAATATCATTATCACCCCCCTCCCCACCTACACATAGAATAATATCATTATCATCCCCCTCCTCACCTACACATAGAATAATATCATTATCACCCCCACCTACACGTAGAATAATATCATCTTCACCCCCATTCCCACATACATATAGAAAAATATCATTATCACCCCCCTCCCCCCCTCCCCACCTACACATAGAATAATAACATTTTCACCCCCACCTACACATAGAATAAGATCATTATCAACCCCCCTCCTCACCTACACATAGAATACTATCATTGTCACCCCCACAAACACAGAGAATAATATCATCTTCACCCCCTCCCCACCTACATATAGAATAATATTATTATCACCCCCCTCCCCACCTACACATACAATAATATCATTATCACTCTCTCCCCACCAACAAATAGAATAATATCATTATCACCCCCTCCCCACCTACACATAGATTCATTTCATTATCACCCCCCCCCTCCCCACATACAAATAGAATAATATCATTATCACTCTCTCCCCACCAACAAATAGAATAATATCATTATCACCCCCCTCCCCACCTACACATAGAATAATATCATTATCACCCCCCTCCCCACCTACACATAGAATAATATCATTATCAACCCCCCTCCTCACCTACACATACAATACTATCATTTTCACCCCCACCTACACATAGAATAACATCATTATCACCCCCTCCTCAGCTACATATATAATAATATCATTATCCACCTCCCTCCCCACCTACACATAGAATAATATCATTAACCACCCCCCTCCGCACCTACAAAAAGAATAATATCATTATCACCCCCCCTCCCCACCTACACATAGAATAATATCATTATCACCCCCCTCCCCACCTACACATAGAATAATATCATTATCCACCCCCCTACCCACCTACACATAGAATAATATCATTTTCACCCCCCTCCCCACCTACATATATAATAATATTATTATCCACCCCCCTCCCCACCTACACATAGAATCATATCATTATCCACCCCCCTCCCCACCTACACATGGAATAATATCATTATCCAGCCCCCTCCCCACCTACACATAGAATAACATCATTATCACCACCTCCCCACCTACACATAGAATAATATCATCTTCACCCCCTCCCCACCTACATATAGAATAATATTATTATCACCCCCCTCCCCACCTACACATAGAATAATATCATTATCACCCCCCCTCCCCACCTTCACATAGAATAATATCATTTTCACCCCCCTCCCCACCTACACATAGAATGATATCATTATCACCCCCCTCCCCACATACACATAGAATAATATCATCTTCACCCCCTCCCCACCTACATATAGAATAATATTATTATCACCCCCCTCCCCACCTACACATAGAATAATATCATTATAACCCCCCTCCCCACCTACACATAGAATAATATCATTTTCACCCCCCTCCCCACCTACACATAGAATAATATCATTATCACCCCCCTCCCCACCTACACATAGAATAATATCATTATCACTCTCTCCCCACCTACATATATAATAATATCATTATCACCCCCCTCCTCACCTACACATAGAATAATATCATTTGCACCACCCTCCCCACCTACACATAGAATGATATCATTATCACCCCCCTCCCCACATACACATAGAATAATATCATCTTCACCCCCTCCCCACCTACACATAGAATGATATCATTATCACCCCCCTCCCCACATACACATAGAATAATATCATCTTCACCCCCTCCCCACCTACATATAGAATAATATTATTATCACCCCCCTCCCCACCTACACATAGAATAATATCATTTTCACCCCCCCTCCCCACCTACACATAGAATAATATCATTTTCACCCCCCTCCCCACCTACACATAGAATAATATCATTATCACCCCCCTCCCCACCTACACATAGAATAATATCATTATCACTCTCTCCCCACCTACATATATAATAATATCATTATCACCCCCCTCCTCACCTACACATAGAATAATATCATTTGCACCACCCTCCCCACCTACACATAGAATGATATCATTATCACCCCCCTCCCCACATACACATAGAATAATATCATCTTCACCCCCTCCCCACCTACATATAGAATAATATTATTATCACCCCCCTCCCCACCTACACATAGAATAATATCATTTTCACCCCCCTCCCCACCTACACATAGAATAATATCATTATCACTCTCTCCCCACCTTAATATATAATAATATCATTATCACCCCCCTCCTCACCTACACATAGAATAATATCATTTGCACCACCCTCCCCACCTACACATAGAATGATATCATTATCACCCCCCCTCCCCACATACACATAGAATAATATCATCTTCACCCCCTCCCCACCTACATATAGAATAATATTATTATCACCCCCCCTCCCCACCTACACATAGAATAATATCATTTTCACCCCCCTCCCCACCTACACATAGAATAATATCATTATCACCCCCCCTCCCCACCTACACATAGAATAATATCATTATCACTCTCTCCCCACCTACATATATAATAATATCATTATCACCCCCCTCCCCACCTACACATAGAATAATATCATTTTCACCCCCCTCCCCACCTACACATAGAATAATATCATTATCACCCCCCTCCCCACCTACACATAGAATAATATCATTTTCACCCCCCTCCCCACCTACACATAGAATAATATCATTTTCACCCCCCTCCCCACCTACACATAGAATAATATCATTATCACCCCCCTCCCCACCTACACATAGAATAATATCATTATTACTCTCTCCCCACCTACATATATAATATTATCATTATCAACCCCCTCCCCACCTACACGTAGAATAATATCATCTTCACCCCCCTCCACACCTACATATAGAAAAATATCATTATCACCCCCTCCCCCCTCCCCACCTTCACATAGAATAATATCACTGTCACCCCCACCTACACATAGAACAAGATCATTATCAACCCCCCTCCTCACCTACACATAGAATACTATCATTGTCACCCCCACCTACACATAGAATAACATCATTATCACCACCTCCTCAGCTACACATAGAATAATATCATTATCCACCTCCCTCCCCACCTACACATAGAATAATATCATCTTCACCCCCCTCCCCACCTACATATAGAAAAATATCATTATCACCCCCCCTCCCCCCTCCCCACATACACATAGAATAATATCATTATCACTCTCTCCCCACCAACAAATAGAATAATATCATTATCACCCCCTCCCCACCTACACATAGAATAATATCATTATCACCCACCTCCCGACCTACACAAAGAATAATATCATTATCACTCTCTCCCTACCAACAAATAGAATAATATCATTATCACCCCCCTAACCCTCCTACACATAGAATAATATCATTTGCACCCCCACCTACACATAGAATCATATCATTATCACCCCCTCCTCAGCTACACATAGAATAATATCATTATCCACCCCCCTCCCCACCTACACATAGAATCATATTATTATCACCCCCCCTTCCCACCTACACATAGAATAATATCATTGTCACCCCCACCTACACGTACTTTAATATTATTATCCACCCCCCTCCCCACCTACACAGAGAATAATATCATTATCCAACCCCCTCCCCACCTACACAAAGAATAATATCATTATCCGCCCCCCTCCCCACGTACACACAGAATAATATCATTATCCACCCCCCTCCCCACCTACACAAAGAATAATATCATTATCACCCCCCTCCCCACCTACACATAGAATAAAATCATTATCCACCTCCCTCCCCACCTACACACAGAATAATATCATTATCACCCCCTCCCCACCTACACATAGAATAATACCATTATCCACCCCCATCCCCACCTACACATAGAATAATATCATTATCACCCCCCTCCCCACCTTCACATAGAATAATATCATTTTCAACCCCTCCCCACCTTCACATAGAATAATATCATTATCACCCCCCCTCCCCACCTACACATAGAATAATATCATTTGCACCCCCACCTACACGTAGAATAATATCATCTTCACCCCCCTCCCCACCTACACATAGAATAATATCATTATCAACCCCCCTCCTCACCTACACATACAATACTATCATTGTCACCCCCACCTACACATCGAATAACATCATTATCACCCCCTCCTCAGCTACATATATAATAATATCATTATCCACCTCCCTCCCCACCTACACATAGAATAATATCATTAACCACCCCCCTCCCCACCTACACATAGAATAATATCATTATCACCCCCCTCCCCACCTACACATAGAATAATATCATTATCCCCCCCCTACCCACCTACACATAGAATAATATCATTATCACCCCCCTCCACTCCCCACCTACACATATAATCATATCATTTGCACCCACACCTACACATAGAATAATATCATTTTCACCCCCCTCCCCACCTACATATTTCATAATACTATTATCCACCCCCCTCCCCACCTACACATAGAATAATATCATTATCCACCCCCCTCCCCACCTACACATGGAATAATATCATTATCCAGCCCCCTCCCCACCTACACATAGAATAATATCATTATCACCCCCTCCCCACCTACACATAGAATAATATCATTATCACCCCCCCTCCCCACCTACACATAGAATAATATCATTATCCACCCCCTCCCCACCTACACATAGAATAATATCATTTTCACCCCCCTCCCCACCTACACATAGAATAATATCATTTGCACCACCACCTACACATAGAATACTATCATTGTCACCCCCACCTACACATAGAATAACATCATTATCACCACCTCCTCAGCTACACATAGAATAACATCATTATCCACCTCCCTCCCCACCTACACATAGAATAATATCATCTTCACCCCCCTCCCCACCTACATATAGAAAAATATCATTATCACCCCCCTCCCCGCTCCCCACATACACATAGAATAATATCATTATCACTCTCTCCCCACCAACAAATAGAATAATATCATTATCACCCCCTCCCCACCTACACATAGATTCATTTCATTATCACCCCCCCCTCCCCACATACAAATAGAATAATATCATTATCACTCTCTCCCCACCAACAAATAGAATAATATCATTATCACCCCCCTCCCCACCTACACATAGAATAATATCATTATCACCCCCCCTCCCCACCTACACATAGAATAATATCATTATCCACCCCCCTCCCCACCTACACATGGAATAATATCATTATCCAGCCCCCTCCCCACCTACACATAGAATAACATCATTATCACCACCTCCCCACCTACACATAGAATAATATCATCTTCACCCCCTCCCCACCTACATATAGAATAATATTATTATCACCCCCCTCCCCACCTACACATAGAATAATATCATTATCACCCCCCTCCCCACCTTCACATAGAATAATATCATTTTCACCCCCCCTCCCCACCTACACATAGAATGATATCATTATCACCCCCCTCCCCACATACACATAGAATAATATCATCTTCACCCCCTCCCCACCTACATATAGAATAATATTATTATCACCCCCCTCCCCACCTACACATAGAATAATATCATTATCACCCCCCTCCCCACCTACACATAGAATAATATCATTTTCACCCCCCTCCCCACCTACACATAGAATAATATCATTATCACCCCCCTCCCCACCTACACATAGAATAATATCATTATCACTCTCTCCCCACATACATATATAATAATATCATTATCACCCCCCTCCTCACCTACAAATAGAATAATATCATTTGCACCACCCTCCCCACCTACACATAGAATGATATCATTATCACCCCCCTCCCCACATACACATAGAATAATATCATCTTCACACCCTCCCCACCTACATATAGAATAATATTATTATCACCCCCCTCCCCACCTACACATAGAATAATATCATTTTCACCCCCCTCCCCACCTACACATAGAATAATATCATTATCACCCCCCTCCCCACCTACACATAGAATAATATCATTATCACTCTCTCCCCACCTACATATATAATAATATCATTATCACCCCCCTCCCCACCTACACATAGAATAATATCATTTTCACCCCCCTCCCCACCTACACATAGAATAATATCATTATCACCCCCCTCCCCACCTACACATAGAATAATATCATTTTCACCCCCCTCCCCACCTACACATAGAATAATATCATTTTCACCCCCCTCCCCACCTACACATAGAATAATGTCATTATCACCCCCCTCCCCACCTACACATAGAATAATATCATTATCACTCTCTCCCCACCTACATATATAATAATATCATTATCACCCCCCTCCCCACCTACACGTAGAATAATATCATCTTCACCCCCCTCCCCACCTACATATAGAAAAATATCATTATCACCCCCTCCCCCCCTCCCCACCTTCACATAGAATAATATAATTGTCACCCCCACCTACACATAGAATAAGATCATTATCAACCCCCCTCCTCACCTACACATAGAATACTATCATTGTCACCCCCACCTACACATAGAATAACATCATTATCACCACCTCCTCAGCTACACATAGAATAATATCATTATCCACCTCCCTCCCCACCTACACATAGAATAATATCATCTTCACCCCCCTCCCCACCTACATATAGAAAAATATCATTATCACCCCCCTCCCCCCTCCCCACATACACATAGAATAATATCATTATCACTCTCTCCCCACCAACAAATAGAATAATATCATTATCACCCCCTCCCCACCTACACATAGAATCATTTCATTATCACCCCCGCCCCTCCCCACATACAAATAGAATAATATCATTATCACTCTCTCCCCACCAACAAATAGAATAATATCATTATCACCCCCCTCCCCACCTACACATAGAATAATATCATTTGCACCCCCATCTACACATAGAATCATATCATTATCACCCCCTCCTCAGCTACACATAGAATAATATCATTATCCACCCCCCTCCCCACCTACACATAGAATCATATTATTATCACCCCCCTTCCCACCTACACATAGAATAATATCATTGTCACCCCCACCTACACGTACTTTAATATTATTATCCACCCCCCTCCCCACCTACACAGAGAATAATATCATTATCCAACCCCCTCAACCACCTACACAAAGAATAATATCATTATCCGCCCCCCTCCCCACCTACACACAGAATAATATCATTATCCACCTCCCTCCCCACCTACACACAGAATAATATCATTATCACCCCCTCCCCACCTACACATAGAATAATACCATTATCCACCCCCATCCCCACCTACACATAGAATAATATCATTATCACCCCCCTCCCCACCTTCACATAGAATAATATCATTTTCACCCCCCTCCCCACCTACATATTTCATAATACTATTATCCACCCCCCCTCCCCACCTACACATAGAATAATATCATTATCCACCCCCCTCCCCACCTACACATGGAATAATATCATTATCCAGCCCCCTCCCCACCTACACATAGAATAATATCATTATCACCCCCTCCCCACCTACACATAGAATAATATCATTATCACCCCCCTCCCCACCTACACATATAATAATATCATTATCCACCCCCATACCCACCTACACATAGAATGATATCATTATCACCCCCCTCCCCTCCCCACCTACACATATAATAATATCATTTGCACCCACACCTACACATAGAATAATATCATTTTCACCCCCCTCCCCACCTACATATATAATAATATTATTATCCACCCCCCTCCCCACCTACACATAGAATAATATCATTATCCACCCCCCTCCCCACCTACACATGGAATAATATCATTATCCAGCCCCCTCCCCACCTACACATAGAATAATATCATTATAACCCCCCTGCCCACCTACACATAGAATAATATCATTATCAACCCCCCTCCTCTCCTACACATTCAATACTATCATTGTCACCCCCCCTACACATAGAATAATATCATTATCACTCTCTCCCCACCAACAAATAGAAGAATATCATTATCACCCCCCTCCCCACCTACACATAGAATAATATCATTATCCACCCCCTCCCCACCTACACATAGAATAATATCATTACCCACCCCCTCCCCCCTACACATAGAATAATATCATTATCACTCTCTCCCCACCAACAAATAGAATAATATCATTATCAACCCCCCTCCTCACCTACACATAGAATACTATCATTGTCACCCCCACCTACACATAGAATAATATCATTATCACCCCTCCTCAGCTACACATAGAATAATATCATTATCCACCTCCCTCCCCACCTACACATAGAATAATATCATTATCCACGCCCTCCCCACCTACACATAGAATAATATCATTATCACCCCCCTCCCCACCTACACATAGAATAATATCATTTTCACCCCTTCCCCACCTACACATAGATGAATATCATTATCACCCCCTCCCCACCTACACATATAATAATATCATTATCACCCCCCTCCCCACCTACACATAGAATAATATCATTGTCATATAGAATATTATTATTATCCACCCCCCTCCTCACCTACACATAGAATACTATCATTGTCCTCCCACCTACACACAGAATAATGTCATTATCACCCCCTCCACAGCTACACATAGAATAATATCATTATCCACCTCCCTCCCCACCTACACATAGAATAATATCATTATCCACCCCGTCCCCACCTACACATAGAATATTATCATTATCACCCCCCCTCCCCACCTACACATAGAATAATATCATTATCAACCCTTCCCCACCTACACATAGAATAATATCATTATCACCCCCCTCCCCACCTACACATAGAATAACATCATTATCACCCCCTCCTCAGCTACACATAGAATAATATCATTATCCACCTCCCTCCCCACCTACACATAGAATAATATCATTATCACCACCCTCCCCACCTACACATAGAATAATATCATTATCACCCCCTCCCCACCTACACATAGAATAATATCATTATCACCCCCTCCCCCCTCCCCACCTACACATAGAATAATATCATTGTCACCCCCACCTACACATATGTCACGGTTGTCGTCGGATTGAGACCAAAATGCAGCGGGGAAATTTGCACTCATCTTCTTTTATTTATAACGGATAAGAAGTTGAACAAAAACAAACACGTACAGAAAGAAAACACAACGACTAATAACAGGCTGGTAAGGCACAAAGCTATCCACAGCATATAATCTCCCACAAAACACAAACCCATACCTATATATAGGACTCTCAATCAGAGGCAACTATAAAACACCTGCCTCCAATTGAGAGTCCAATCCCCAATTAACTACACATAGAAATACAAATGACCAGACAGAACATAGAAATACATAAACATAGAACAGTGCCCAAAACCCGGAATAATAAATAAAACACCCTACAGAACACACAACCACCCCGAACCACATAAAACAAATTCCCTCTGCCACGTCCTGACCAAACTACAATAACAAATAATCCCTATTACTGGTCAGGACGGGACATTAACCCCCCAAAGGTGCAGCCCCGTATGCACCTTAACAAAAAAAACAAAAAAACATAAACCCCTAACTAAAGGGAGGGAAGGGAGGGTGGCTGCCGTTAACGACGGCTCCTGTGCTACACCCCCCCCCCCCAACCCACCTATACTGGAGGTGGCTCAGGTTCCGGTCTACAACCCCCACCCCACCTGTCCACCCCTGCAGAATGCTCAGGGCTGTATAATGTCTCTGGGGGCTCCGGACTGTAGGCCGACTCTGGAAGCTCCAGACTGTAGGCAGACTCCCTCGGTTCCGGACTGTAGGCAGACTCACTCGGTTCCGGACTGTAGGCAGACTTACTCGGTTCCGAGCTGTAGTCAGACTCACTCGGTTCCGAGCTGTAGGCAGACTCACTCGGTTCCGAGCTGTATGCAGACTCACTCGGTTCCGAGCTGTAGGCAGACTCACTCGGTTCTGAGCTGTAGTGCTGTAGTGCGAGGAGCGGGAACAGGATATACTGGGCCATGGGTAAGTACTGGAGGTCTGGAGTGCACCTCTTGCACAACCCGTCCTGGCTGGATAGAACTGGCTGTGCAGGCATCCTCCTTCCAGGCTGGATGCCCACTCTAGCACGGCACTTGCGAGGAGCAGGGATCACTCGCACTGGACTGTGCGTGCGTATGGGCGAGATCGTGCGCACTTCCAAATACCTCGGCGCTCTCTTCTCCACTCGTTCCCCATAATAAGCACGGGGAGCTGGCTTAGGTCTACTACCTGGCCTAGCCAAACTACCCGTGTGCTCCCCCCAAAAAAATTATTGGGGCTGCCTCTCCGGTTTAAACGGCAGTCGCGTTCCCCTGTAGCGTTCCCGGTCTTCGCTCCACTTTCGCCGTTCCTCCCTCTCTAATTCCACCTGTCTCCATGGGAGGTGATCCCTTCCAGCCTGGATCTCCTCCCATGTGTAGGAGCCTTTTCCCTCCAAGATTTCCTCCCAAGTCCATTTATTGTTCCGTTGCTCCTTACCCTGCTGCTTGGTCCTTGGTTGGTGGGAGATTCTGTCACGGTTGTTGTCGGATTGAGACCAAAATGCAGCGGGGAAATGTGCACTCATCTTTTATTTATAACGGATAAGAAGTTGAACAAAAACAAACACGTACAGAAAGAAAACACAACGACTAATAACAGGCTGGTAAGGCACAAAGCTATCCACAGCATATAATCTCCCACAAAACACAAACACAAACCCATACCTATATATAGGACTCTCAATCAGAGGCAACTAAAAAACACCTGCCTCCAATTGAGTCTAATCCCCAATTAACTACACATAGAAATACAAATGACTAGACAGAACATAGAAATTCATAAACATAGAACAGTGCCCAAAACCCGGAATAATAAATAGAACACCCTACAGAACACACAACCACACCGAACCACATAAAACAAATTCCCTCTGCTACGTTCTGACCAAATTACAATAACAAATAATCCCTATTACTGGTCAGGACGTGACAACATAGAATAATATCATTATCCACCCCCTCCCCACCTACACATAGAATAATATCATTATCCACCCCCTCCCCACCTACACATAGAATAATATCATTATCACCCTCCTCCACACCTACACATAGAATAATATAATTATCACCCCCCTCCCCACCTACACATAGAATAATATCATTATCACCCCCCTCCCCACCTACACATAGAATAATATCATTATCACCCCCCTCCTACTACACATAGAATGATATCATTATCCACCACCCTCCCCACCTACACATAGAAAATATAATTATCCACCTCCATCCCCACCTACACATAGAATAATATCATTATCCACCTCCATCCCCACCTACACATAGAATAATATCATTATCCACCTCCCTCCCCACCTACACATAGAATAATATCATTATCAACCCCCTCCCCACCTACACATAGAATAATATCATTGTCACCCCCCTCCTACTACACATAGAATAATATCATTATCCACCCCCTCCCCACCTACACATAGAATAATATCATTATCCACCCCCTCCCCACCTACACATAGAATAATATAATTATCACCCCCCTCCCCACCTACACATAGAATAATATCATTATCAACCCCCTCCCCACCTACACATAGAATAATATCATTATCACCCCCTCCTACTACACATAGAATAATATCATTATCCACCTCCCTTCCCACCTACACATAGAATATCATTCCCCCCTTCCCACAAAGTTGATGATTATTAACATTCTCTATAAACTCTCAATACTGCACAGATAAGAGGACTCTAAACAACTAATGGTTCGTTCCCTCGACATGTAACATTAACACACAGACACACACACACACACACACACACACACACACAGACACACACTCACTAAAATACTCACCAATACACTGTCCAGAAATGGTAAAGTTGACAGTCGTTGTGGATATGAACCCAGGTAGACACTGACAGTAGAAGCTTCCATTTGTGTTGAAACATGTGGCATTTCTTCCACAGGGTGGGGTACTGTCCCACACGTTACACTCATCTGTATCAACACACAGTGTTCTCCCTTTGGCTATGAAGCCCAGACCGCAATCTCTGGCCTCTAGGTTCCCCTGTAGAGGGAAATGAAGACCTGTGAGAAGAGTGTGAGGAGAAAGAAGGGGAGGGAGAGGGGGAGAGAGAGCGAGAGAGAGAGTTATTCAACAAGTTTCCTACTAGCCCGGTCTGAAAAGTACTAGCCTCGGGCTAGCTTCATTTCCATCCCTGCCTACAGCACTCTGGACCTCGATGGGATGCAATTATTATTATTATATATATTTTTTTACAATTTGTTCATCCCAAATGGCACTCTATTCCATAGGCTAGTGCATTATAAGCCCATGGGTATAATCACTAGTAAAATACTTGTTCTCCATATTGCAACTGTAGCTAGGTTACTAAACTGAAGTATAGGAGAGAAGACAGATATATTATAGCTAGGTTACTAAACTGAAGTATAGGAGAGTAGACAGAGATATTATAGCTAGGTTACTAAACTGAAGTATAGGAGAGAAGACAGAGATATTATAGCTAGGTTACTAAACTGAAGAATAGGAGAGAAGACAGAGATATTATAGCTAGGTTACTAAACTGAAGTATAGGAGAGAAGACAGAGATTGTCACGTCCTGACCAGTATAGGGGTTATTTGTTATTGTATTTTGGTCTGGACGTGGCAGAGGGTATTTTGTTTATGTGGTTCGGGGTGGTGGTTTTATTTAGTAGGGTGTTTGTTTAGTTAGTTCCGGGTTTTTGGGGTTATGTTCTATGTTTGTATTTCTATGTTTTTCTAGTCAGTTGTATTTCTACGTTTAGTTTGTTGGGGGGTTGGACTCTAAATTGGAGGTAGGTGCTTTCTCATTGCCTCTGATTGAGAGTCCTATATATGGGTATGTGTTTGGTTTAGTGTTTGTGGGAGATTGTTTCTTGTTTTGCCTTTGTGTGCGAGCCTGACAAGACTGTTTTGTTGTTCGTGCGTTCTTCTTGTTTTGTTTATTTTTTAAGTGTTCTGAATAAATTTCACTATGAGCACTCAACCCGCTGCGTTTTGGTCCACTATAACCGACGACAACCGTGACAGAATCTCCCACCACAAATGGACAAAGCAGCGGAGAAAGGAGCAACAGGTGGACTATAGGGAGCAGCACCTGGAGTGGAGGAAGCAGCGCCCTCGGGAGGTGATGGCATCCTGTTCGCTGGAGGTATTGGAGGCAAGGATTGATTGGACATGGGAAAAATTACTGGACCACTGTGACAACCTGCCTGTGAAGCAGGTAGAGGTGGAGAGGCACCCCCAATAATTTTTTTGGGGGGGCACACGGGTAGTTTGGCTAGGCCAAGCAGTAGACCTAGGCCAGCTCCCCGTGCTTATTATGGGAAGCAGGTGGAGAAGAGAGCACCGGAGTATGCGGAAGTGCGCACGATTTCACCCATGCGCACGCACAGTCCGGTGCGAGTGATCCCAGCCCCTCGCAGATGACGTGCTAGAGTGGGCATCCAGCCTGGTAGGAGGATGCCTGCGCAGCAGTTCGCGCTGTACTAGCACCCCGCTCATACAGGGCTACTAGTTCCACCCAGCCAGGACGGGTTGTGCAGGAGGTGCGATCAAGACCACCTGTGCGCCTCCAGGGCCCAGTCTTTCCAGTTCCCGCCTCTCGTGCTGACCCGGAAGTGCGAACCTCTAGTCTGGCACGTCCAGTACCAGCACCACGCATCAAGCTTCCAGTGAGTCAGCCTAGTCCTCTTCAGTCTGTTCCCGCTCCTCGCACTAGCCTTAAAGTGCGTGTCTCCAGTCTGGTAGCTCCACTACCAGCCCCACGCATTAGGCTTCCAGTGCGTCAGCCCAGTCCTACTCAGCCTGTTCCTGCTCCCCGCACTAGCCCTGAGGTGCGTGTCTCCAAACTGGCACTTCCAGTACCAGCACCCCGCATCAGGCTTCCAGTGCGTCAGCCCAGTCCAACTCGGTCGGTGCCTGCTCCCCGCACTAGCACTGAGGTGCGTGTCCCCAGGCTGGTACCTCCACTACCAGCCCCACGCATCAGGCTTCCAGCGCGTCAGCCAAGCCTCGAGCTTCCGACAACAGTGCCCAGTCTAGAGTATCCGGCAACAGTCCCCCGTCCAGAGTGTCCGGAGACAGTGCCCCATCCAGAGTATCCGACGACAGTGCCCCGTCCAGAGTGTTCGGCAACAGTGCCCCATCCAGAGTATCCGACAACAGTACCCGTCTGGAGTATCCGGTAAGAGTGTATAGCCCGGAACCGAGTGAGACGGCCTACAGTTCGGAACCAAGAAAGACGGCCCACTGTTCAGAGCCGAGTGAGGCGGCCCACAGTTCGGAACCGAGTGAGAGGGTCTACAGTCCGGAACCGAGTGAGACGGTCTACAGTCCGGAACCAAGTGAGACAGCCTACAGTCCGGAACCAAGTGAGAGGGCCTATAGCTCAGAACCGAGTGAGTCTGCCTGCAGTCCGGAACCGAGTGAGTCTGCCTGCAGTCCGGAACTGAGTGAGTCTGCCTGCAGTCCGGAACCGAGTGAGTCTGCCTGCAGTCCGGAACCGAGTGAGTCTACCTGCAGTCCAGAACCGAGTGAGTCTGCCTGCAGTCCGGAACCGAGTGAGTCTGCCTGCAGTCCGGAACCGAGTGAGTCTGCCCGCGATCCGGAACCGAGTGAGTCTGCCTGCGATCCGGAACCGAGTGAGGTTGAAATGAACTGTGAACTGTGTGAGTCTGCCTACAGCTTGGAACCGTGTGAGTCTGCCTACGACCCGGAACTGAGTGAGTCGGCCTACGGTCCGGATACAAGAGACTCTGTCTACAGTCTGGAGGACAGTAGGCCAGAACCAGAGCCACCTCCAGTATAGGTGGGTTGGGGAGGGGGGGTGTAGCACAAGTGCCGTCGTTGATGGCAGACACCCTCCCTTCCCTCCCTTTTAGTTTAGGGGAAAACTGTTTTTTTGGGGGGGGGATATTTTGTTTTTGTGTGAGGTGCATCCGGAGTCTGCACCTTTGGGGGGGGGGTTACTGTCATGTCCTGACCAGTATAGGGGTTATTTGTTATTGTAGTTTGGTCAGGACGTGGCAGAGGGTATTTTGTTTATGTTGTTCGGGGTGGTGGTTTTATTTAGTAGGGTGTTTGTTTAGTTAGTTCCGGGTTTTTGGGGTTATATTCTATGTTTGTATTTCTATGTTTTTCTAGTCAGTTGTTGGGGGATTGGACTCTCAATTGGAGGCAGGTGCTTTCTCGTTGCCTCTGATTGAGAGTCCTATATATGGGTATGTGTTTGGTTTAGTGTTTGTGGGAGAATGGTTCTTGTTTTGCCTGTGTGTGCGAGCCTGACAAGACTGTTTTGTTGTTCGTGCGTTCTTCTTGTTTTGTTTATTTTTTAAGTGTTCTGAATAAATTTCACTATCAGCACTCAACCCGCTGCGTTTTGGTCCACTATAACCGACGACAACCGTGACAGAGATATTATAGCTAGGTTACTAAACTGAAGTATAGTAGAGAAGACAGAGATATTATAGCTAGGTTACTAAACTGAAGAATAGGAGAGAAGACCGGGATATTATAACTAGGTTACTAAACTGAAGTATAGTAGAGAAGACAGGGATATTATAGCTAGGTTACTAAACTGAAGAATAGGAGAGAAGACCGGGATATTATAACTAGGTTACTAACTTGGTTACTAACTAGGTTACTAAACTAGGTTACTAAACTGAAGTATAGTAGAGAAGACAGAGATATTATAGCTAGGTTACTAAACTGAAGTATAGGAGAGAAGACCGGGATATTATAACTAGGTTACTAACTAGGTTACTAACTAGGTTACTAAACTAGGTTACTAAACTGAAGTATAGTAGAGAAGACAGAGATATTATAGCTAGGTTACTAAACTGAAGTATAGTAGAGAAGACAGAGATATTATAACTAGGTTACTAAACTGAAGTATAGTAGAGAAGACAGAGATATTATAGCTAGGTTACTAAACTGAAGTACAGTAGAGAAGACAGAGATATTATAGCTAGGTTACTAAACTGAAGAATAGTAGAGAAGACAGAGATATTATAACTAGGTTACTAAACTGAAGAATAGGAGAGAAGACAGAGATATAGCTAAGTTATTAAACGTAAAGGGGAATATCACTCAAAAACTATCTTTTGGTATTTGTTTCATTATGTTTTGCATGTCACCAGCCCCATCATCATGATAATGTATATATATATCACTGAACACAGAGTGAGTCCATGCAAATTATTGTGTGACTTGTTAAAACCTGTTGGGGCTAGGGGGCAGTATTGAGAATTTTGAAAAAAATATGTGCCCATTTTTAACTGCCTCCTACACCAACTCAGAAGCTAGGATATGCATATTATTAACAGATTTGGATAGAAAACACTGAATTTTCTAAAACTGTTTGAATGGTGTCTGTAAGTATAACAGAACTCATATGGCAGTCAAAACCCTGAGACAAATTCTGACAGGATGTGGATATCTGATGTGTTGAATTACTTTTAAGCCTATGCCATTGAAACACACAGGGACTTATTAATGATTGAGTACTTCCTACGCCATCCACTAGATGTAACCAGTCTTTACAAAGTGGTTTGAGTCTTCTACTGTGAAAACTGACCGAACAAGAGACTTGGAACGTTGGTCATAAGCGGATGGCCTATACTGCTCTGGCGCGCGAGTGCATGTTTGGCTACTCTCGTTCCAATACGTTTTAAAAGAGAATGCAATCGTCCGCCTTGAATATTATTGAAGTTCTGATTGAAAAAGGCCCTAATGATTTATGCTATACAACGTTTGACATGTTTGAACGAACGTAAATATTTTTTTTTCCCTCTTTGGTGAAGACAAGTCCGCGCTAACAACACGGAGCTTTTTGGACATAAATTATGAGCTTTTTCGAACAAAACTACATTTGTTATGGACCTGGGATTCCTGGAAGTGCCTTCTGATGAAGATAATCAAAGGTAAGGGAATATTTACATAGTATTTTTGATTTTAGATCTCTCCAACATGGTGCCTAGTCTGTATCGCCAAGCCTATTTTTCTGAGGACAGGACCTCGTTTATATTCTAAAATATTTCCTCAACATCAACGCCATTGTAAAACGCTGTTTTTGGATATAAATATGAACTTGATAGAACAAAAAATGCATGTATTGTCTAACATAATGTCCTAGGAGTGTCATCTGATGAAGATTGTCAAAGGTTAGTGCGTAATTTTAGCTGGTTTTCTGCTTTTGGTGACGCCTGTCTTTGCATTGACAAAACATTACACACAGCTATTTTCAATGTACTGTCCTAACATAATCTAACTTTATGCTTTCGCCGTAAAGCCTTTTTGAAATCGGACAACGTGGTTAGATTAATTAAGGAGATGTTTATCTTTCAAAGGGTGTAAGATAATTGTATGTTTGAGAAATTTGAATTATGACATTTAATTGTTTTCAAATTTGGCGCCCTTGATATTTCACCTGCTGTTGATAGGGTGTACCAGGGGTGGGACGCTTGCACACACACACACACACACACACACACACACACACACACACACACACACACACACACACACACACACACACACACACACACACATGCCAGCAAAAACACACACACACACACACACATGCCAGCAAAAACACACACACACACACACACACACATGCCAGCAAAAACACACACACACACACACACACACACACACACACACACACACACACACAAAGAGAGTGAGGGTCTTTCTGAAGTTATATAGACTACCTCCCTTCATCAACAGACACTGTGTCAGAGTTCATCCCTCTCCCTCCCTCCTCCTTCTCTCTCTCTCTCTCTTTCTTTCTCTCATTCTAAATGTTGAACTGTCTGTCCATCCGTCCGTCCGTTCGTCCGTCCGTCTGTCTGTCTCTCCTTTTTCATCTCTCTTGACCTCCTTTCTCTCTCCCTCTCTGCCACCCTCTCTGAGACATGGTTGTAGATTAAGGCAGCTCCCTGCACCTCTCTGATTCATAGGTGTTGAGTTAAACACGGAAGACACATTTCTGTTGAATACATTCAGTTGTAAAACTGACACTTAGAAAAAAAGGTGCTATCTACAACCGAAAAGGGTTCTTCGACTGTCCCCATAGGATAACCGTTTGAAGAACCTTTTTTGGTTCCACAAAGAACTCTTTTGGGTTCCATGTAGGGTATGACACTACAACCTTGGCACACCTGTACTTGGGCAGTTTCTCCCATTCTTCTCTGCAGATTCTCTCAAGCTCTGTCAGGTTGGATGGGAAGCATCACTGCACAACTGTTTACAGTTTTCTCCAGAGATGTTCAATCAAGTTCAAGTCCGAGCTCTGGCTGGGCCACTCGAGGACATTCAGAGACTTTTCCCGAAGCCACTCCTGCATTGTCTTGGCTGTGTGCTTAGTGTTGTTGTCCTGTTGGAAGGTGAACCTTTGCCCCAGTCTGAGATCCTATGCGCTCTGGAGCAGGTTTTCATCAAGGATCTATCTGTACTTTGCTCCATTCATCTTTCCCTCGATCCTGACTAGTCTCCCAGTCCCTGCCACTGAAAAACATCCCCACAGCATGATGCTGCCACCACCATGATTCACCGTAGGCATGGTGCCAGGTTTCCTCCAGACGTGATGCTTGGCATTCAGGCCAAAGAGTTCAATCTTGGTTTCACCAGACCAGAGAATCTTGTTTCTCATCGTCTGAGAGTCTTATTAAGGTGCATTTTGGCAAACTCCAAGGGGCTGTCATGTGCCTTTTGCTCAGGAGTGGCTTCCATCTGGCCACTCTACCATGAAGTCCCGATTGGTAGATTTGGACAGAAAACACTCTAAAGTTTCTAAAACTGTTAAAATTATGTCTGTGAGTATAACAGAACTGATATGGCAGGCGAAACCCTGAGGATAAACCATCCCCCCCAAAAAATTCAGGCTACCTCTATTTTCAATGGCTATCACTGTCACGTTCTGACCAGTAAAGGGGTTATTTGTTATTGTTGTTTGGTCAGGACGTGGCAGGGGGTGTTTGTTTTATGTGGTTCGGGGTGTGTTGGGCTATGTATTATGTAAGATGGGTGTTTGTTTAGAGTGTTCTGGGGTTTTTGGTCTATGGTCTATATTAGTGTATTTCTATGTTCTGTCTAGTCTATCTATTTCTATGTTTAGTTGATTGATTTGGCCTTCAATTGGAGGCAGCTGTTTCTCGTTTCCTCTGATTGAAGGTCCTATATAGAGGGGTGTGTCTTGTCAAGGGTTTTGGTGGGAAGTTGTTTCTTGTTTAGCTGTGTGCCTGACAATACTGTTATCATCGTTATTTTTGTATACGTGTGTTTTGTTTCGGTTTTCCTTCTTTCTGCCAATTAAAAAGAATATGAGTATAAACATTCCCGCTGCGTTTTGGTCCACTTACTACGACGAGCGTTACAATCACTTTAATTATAAGGCCAAGTCCTTCCAGATTGCAGTTCCTAGGGCTTCCACTAGATGTCAACAGTCTTTAGAAAGAGTTTCATGCTGTTTTTTTGAAAAATGAACCAGAAATTGTAGTTTTTCTAGGTGGCTCCCATTTTGGCTGTAGTGTTTCCAAGCGCTTGGAAGAGTGCACGTTCTTTGATATTTCTCTCCGGTAAAGATAATAACGATTCTCCGTCTTAAATTGTATCATTTATTTACGTATTGGAGTACCTAAGGTATGATTATGAATGTTGTTTGACTTGTTTGGAAAAGTTTATTAGTAACGTTTGGGATTAATTTTTCATACATTTTGATGGAGGGAAACTGGGTGGATTATTGACTGAAGCGCGCCAGCTAAACTGAGTTTTTATGGATATAAAGAAGGACATTATTGAACAAAAGGACCATTTGTGATGTAACTGGGACCTTTTGGAGTGCCAACAGAAGAAGATCGTCAAAGGTAAGGCATTTTTTATATCGCTATTTCTGACTTTCGTGTCCTACCTGCCTGGTTGAAATAGGTTTTTCATGTGTTTGTATGCGGGGTGCTGTCCTCAGATAATCTCATGGTTTGCTTTCGCCGTAAAGCCTTTGAAATCTGACACCGCGGCTGGATTAACAAGAAGTTAAGCTTTATTTTGATATATTACACATGTGATTTTTGTCACGTCCTGACCAGCAGAGGGAGTAGTTGTTTAGTATTTGGTCAGGACGTGGCAGAAGATTTGTGTTGTATGTGCTTTTCTAGAATTTCTGTTTCTGTGTTAGTCTGTGTGGCTCCCGATCAGGAACAGCTGGTCATCGTTGTTCCTGATTGGGAGTCATATATTAGGTGTGTGTTTTTCTTTTGGGGTTGTTTTCTTTAGCACTGCTATTTGTACGTATAGCCTGTTAAACTGTCTCTAGTCGTTCTTGTTTCTTGTTTTTTCCGTGTACGCTTTATTCTATATCATTAAAAGATGAGCATTCATATCCCGGCTGCATTTTGGTAAATTCAACACGGCTACACCTGTTACAGAACAACCCACCAAACCAAGACCAAGCAGCGGAGAAAGGAGCAGCAGGTTGAGTATATGGACCATAGAGAGAGATGGACTTGGGAACAGATTCTGGCCGGAGAGGGCCCGTGGAGGAAGGCTGCTGAGGACTGGGAACGCTACCGGGGAACACGACTGGCGAGGAAGCCGGAGAGGCACCCCCAATATTTTTTTTGGGGGGGGCACACTGGTAGTTTGGCTAGGCCAAGGAAGAGCCATAAGCCAGCTACCCGTGATTATATGGAGGAGCGTATGGAGTGGAGGGCGCCGTGTTTTGCTGAGGTGCGCACAATCTCGCCCATACGCACGCACAGTCCGGTGCGAGCTATTCCAGCCCCTCGCAGGTGCTGTGCTAGAGTGGGCATCCAGCCTGGTAGGAGGATGCCTGCGCAGCGCGTCTGGTCGCCGGTACGCCTCCTAGGACCAGGCTACCCTACGCCCGGTAACCATCAAGCCCCTGCACAGCCCAGTTCACCCTGTACTAGCACCCCGCTCGTACAGGGCTGCTAGTTCCATCCAGCCAGGACTGGTTGTGCAGGAGGTGCGGTCAAGGCCACCTGTGCGCCTCCATGGCCCAGTCTTTCCGGTTCCCGCCTCTCGTGCTGACCCGGAAGTGAGTACCTCCAGTCTGGCACGACCAGTACCAGCACCACGGATCAAGCTTCCTATGAATCAGCCTAGTCCTATTCAGCCTGTTCCCGCTCCTCGCACTAGCCATGGGGTGCGTGGTTTCAAACGGGCAGTTCCAGTACCAGCACCACGTATCAGGCTTATAGTGCGTAAGAGTAGTTCCTCTCGGCCGGTTCCTGCTTCCCGCACTAGCCCTAGGGTGCGTGTCTCCAGCCTGGTACCTCCTCTACCAGCCCCACGCACCAGGCTTCCAGTGAGTCAGCCCAGCCTCGAGAGTTCGGAGACTGTACCCCGTCCAGAGGATCCGACAACAGTGTGCAGTCCAGAGTATCCGGCAACAGTGTGCAGTCCAGAGTATCCGGCAACATTGTTCCCCGTCCAGAGTATCCGGCAACAGTGTGCAGTCCAGAGTATCCGGCAACAGTGTGCAGTCCAGAGTATCCGGCAACAGTGTGCAGTCCAGAGTATCCGGCAACAGTGTGCAGTCCAGAGTATCCGGCAACAGTGTCCAGTCCGGAACCGAGGGAGTCTGCCTGCGACCCGGAACCGAGGGAGTCTGCCTGCGACCCGGAACCGAGGGAGTCTGCCTGCGACCCGGAACCGAGGGAGTCTGCCTGCGACCCGGAACCGAAGGAGTCTGCCTGCGACCCGGAACCGGGGGGAGTCTGCCTGTGACCCGGAACTGGGGGAGTCTGCCTGCGACCCGGAACCGGGGGAGTCTGCCTGCGACCCGGAACCAAGGGAGTCTGCATACGATCCGGAACCGAGCGATTGTGTAATTAACTGTGAACTGAATGAGTCTGCCTACAGCGTTGAACGGAATGAGTCTGCCTACGATCCGGAACTGAGTGAGTCTGCCTACGAACCGGAACTGAGTGAGTCTGCCTACGGTCCGGAGCAAGGAGACTCTGGCTACAGTTTGGAGAACTGTAGGCCAGAACCAGAGCCACCTCCAGGATAGGTGGGTTGGGGAGGGGGGGTGTAGCACTAGTGCCGTCGTTGACGGCAGCCACCCCCCCTGCACTCCCTTTTTGTTTAGGGGGTATTTGGGGTTTTTGTTGTGGATTGGGGGATTTTTGGTGTGTTTTCTTTTAAGGTGCATTCCGGGGTCTGCACCTTTAAGGGGGGGTACTGTCACGCCCTGACCAGTAGAGGGAGTAGTTGTTTAGTATTTGGTCAGGACATGGCAGAAGATTTGTGTTGTATGAGCTTTTCTAGAATTTCTGTTTCTGTGTTAGTCTGTGTGGCTCCCGATCAGGAACAGCTGGTCATCGTTGTTCCTGATTGGGAGTCATATATTAGGTGTGTGTTTTTCTCTTGGGGTTGTGGGTTGTTTTATTTCGCACTGCTGTAAGTAATTATATAGCCTGTGAAACTGTCACTTATCATTCATGTTTATTTGTTTTTCCGTGTTCATCATATTTAATAAAAATGATGTGGAGCACGCAACCCGCTGCGTATTGGTCAGACAGTGATTTCTCCTTATCTTCGGAAGATGAAGATTGTGACAATTTTATGAAAATTAAATATTTATAATACTGTAGTTTGAATTTCGCGCTCTGCAATTTCACCGGATGTTTGCTACCGTCCCACCTGCCCATAAGATTAATAAATTAGCAAAAAAAAAAAAAAAAAACACTTTTAGCCTTGTCATTATGGGGTATTGTGTGTAGATTGACAAGGGGGTACAAATTATTCAATCAATTTTAGAATTAGGCTGTAATAAAACAAATGATGGAAAAAGTCAAGGGGTCTGAATACTTTCTGAATGCACTACAGTAGAGGTCGACCGATTAATCGGAATGACCGATTATTTCGGGCCGATTTCAAGTTTTCATAACAATCGGTAATCGGTATTTTTGGCCACCGATTTGCCGATATTTAAAAAATATATATATTATTATTATTATTATTTTTTTTTTTACACCTTTATTTAACTAGGCAAGTCAGATTAAGAACACATTCTTCTTTTCAATGACGGCCTAGGAACGGGGGTTAACTGCCTTGTTCAGGGGGGATTCGGCGATTCGTTTTTGCAACCTTCTGGTTACTAGTCCAATGCTCTAACCACCTGCCTTACATTGCACTCCACGAGGAGCCTGTATGACAGGCTGACTACCTGTTACGCGACGGCAGCAAGAAGCCAAGGTAAGTTGCTAGCTAGCATTAAACTTATCTTATAAAAGACGATCAATCTTAACATAATCACTAGTTAACTACACATGGTTGATGATATTACTAGTTTATCTAACGTGTCCTGCGTTGCATATAATCGATGCGGTGCCTGTTAATTTCTCATCGAATCACAGCCTACTTCGACAAACGGGGGATGATTTAACAAGCGCATTTGCGAAAAAAAGCCCTGTTGTTGCACCAATGTACCTAACCATAAACATCAATGCCTTTCTTTAAAATCAAAACACAAGTATATATTTTTAAACATGCATATTTAGTTAATATTGCCTGCTAACATGAAATTGTGTCACTGCTCTTGCGTTCATTGCACGCAGAGTCAGGGTATATGCAACAGTTTGGGCCGCCTGGCTCGTTGCGAACTAGTTTTCCAGAATTTTACGTAATTATGACATACCATTGAAGGTTGTGCAATGTAACAGGAATATTTAGACTTAGGGATGCCACCCGTTAGATAAAATACAGAACGGTTCCGTATTTCACTGAAAGAAAAAACGTTTTCTTTTTGAGACGATAGTTTCCGGATTCGACCATACTAATGACCTAAGGCTCGTATTTCTGTGTGTTTATTATATTATAATTAAGTCTATGATTTGATAGAGCAGTCTGACTGAGCGGTGGTAGGTAGCAGCAGGCTCGTAAGCATTCATTCAAACAGCACTTTCGTGCGTTTTGCCAGCAGCTCTTCGCAATGCATTGTGCTCTTTATGACTTCAAGCCTATCAACTCCCAAGATTAGGCTGGTGTAACCGATGTGAAATGGCTAGCTAGTTAGCGGGTGCGCGCTAATAGCGTTTCAAACGTCACTCGCTCTGAGACTTGGAGTAGTTGTTCCCCTTGCTCTACATGGGTAACGCTGCTTCAAGGGTGGCTGTTGTCGATGTGTTCCTGGTTCGAGCCCAGGTAGGAGCGAGGGACGGAAGCTATACTGTTACACTGGCAATACTAAAGTGCCTATAAGAACATCCAATAGTCAAAGGTATATGAAATACAAATCGTATAGAGAGAAATAGTCCTATAATTCCTATAATAACTACAACCTAAAACGTATTACTTGGGAATATTGAAGACTCATGTTAAAAGGAACCACCAGCTTTCATATGTTCCCATGTTCTGAGCAAGGCACTTAAACGTTAGCTTTCTTACATGGCACATATTGCACTTTTACTTTCTTCTCCAACACATTGTTTTTGCATTATTTAAACCAAATTGAACATGTTTCATTATTTATTTGAGGCTAAATTGATTTTATTTATGTATTATATTAAGTTAAAATAAGTGTTCATTCAGTATTGTTGTAATTGTCATTATTACAAATAAATGAAAAAAAAATCCTAATCGGTCGACCTCTACACTACAGTATACACACTGAAGTACACACTACACAGAATACACACTACAGTATACACACTAAAACTGTCTATACACACTAAAACTGTCTATACACACTAAAACTGTCAAGAAACTACACTGAAGAAGAAAGAAACGCAACATGTAAAGTGTTGGTCCCATGTTTCATGAAATAAAATAAAATATCCAAGAAATTTTCCATATGGACAAAAAGATTTTGTCTCTCAAATTTTGTGCACAAATTTGTTTACATCCTTGTTAGTGAGCGTTTTTCCTTTGCCATAATAATCTATCTACCTGACAGGTGTGGCATATGAAGAATCTGATTAAACAGCATGATCATTACACAGGTGCACCTTGTGCTGGGGACAATAAAAGGCCACTCTAAAAGGTGCAGTTTTGTCACACAATGCCACAGATTTCTCAAGTTTTGAGGGAGTGCGCAATTGGCATGCTGACTTTATGAATGTCCACAGAGCTATTGCCAGATAATTTAATGTTAATTTCTCTACTATAAGCCTCCAACATAGTTTTATAGAATTTGATGATGTCTGATGTCAACATTGTGAACACAGTACCCCATGGTGGTGGTGGGGTTATGGTATGGGCAGTCATAAGCCCGGGATGACGAACGCAATTGCATTTTATTGATGGCAACTTGAATACACAGAGGTACCGTGATGAGATCCTGAGGCCTATTGTCGTGCCATTCATCCGCCGCCATCACCTCATGTTTCAGCATGATAATGCACTGCCCCATGTTGCAAGGAACTATACTGAAAATGTCCCAGTTCTTCCATGGCCTGCATACTCACCAGACATGTCACTCATTGAGCATGTTTGGGATGCTCTGGATTGTGTTTGTTCAGTACATAATTGTAGATAGTCTTGTAGTTTACACATGTCTTAGATAGGGTTGTAAAATTCACACTACACCCATGGTTGGTTCATGGTTGGTAAATGGTTGGAATATTCTGTAACAATTCAAGTTTAACTGACAATGAATTATGAAATAACACCTTTCTATTTGTCAACACACACAGACACACACACACACACACACACACACACACACACACACACACACACACACACACACACACACACACACACACACACGTACGCACAAACACACAGATAGTCAGGTTCCAAAGATATACAAGGTTAGACTCACCCAGAATAAGTAGAAGAGTTCTGGTCCCCATCTCAAAGACAGACTGGTATTATATCCACACCAGACAACTAGTAGGATCCTAATAAAACTAGTCCCACAAGAAGAATCAGTCTGAGATTAAATCTGCTTTACAGTTGAATTCAGATTGAAGAAAATCCCAGTTTAACAAGGTTTTTATTCTGTATGGTCCACGGTGATAACATGAACAGAAGAAAAATAAATAAAATATTCCCTCTCTTTTGGCGAGACAACTCTCAGTGTGAGCCACATGGAGTTAGAAAACAACTATAATGCTCTCCTCTCCTCTCCCTCTTTCTGTTAGAGAACGCCTCCTCTCTAGTTTCACACTCTTCTCCTTTCTCTCTGTTTCACCCTTATCTCTCTCTCTCTCCTTGTTCTCTTTTTCTGTTTCAACTCTTCTTCTCTCCTTCCCCCTCTCTGTTTTTCACCTTATCTCTCTCTCTTTCCTTCCTCTCCCTCTCTTTCTCTCTCTCTCTCTTATTTCACACTCTCCCTCTATCTGTTTCACACTACCCCTCTCTGTTTTTCACCTTATCTCTCTCTCTCCCTCTCTCTCTCCTTCTCTCACTCTTTCTAATTCACCCCTTTCTCTCTTCTTCTTCTTATCTTTCTCTCCCTCTTTCTTCTTCCTTTTCATCTCTCCTTCACCCTCTCTTTCTCTCATCATCTCTCCTTCCCCCTCTCTTTCTCTCATCATCTCTCCTTCCCTCTCTCTCTCATCATCTCTCCTTCCCTCTCTTTCTCTCATCATCTCTCCTTCCCTCTCTCTCTCTCATCATCTCTCCTTCTCCCTCTCTTTCTCTCATCATCTCTCCTTCCCTCTCTCTCTCTCATCATCTCTCCTTCCCTCTCTCTCTCTCATCATCTCTCCTTCACCCTCTCTCTCTCTCATCATCTCTCCTTCCCTCTCTCTCTCTCATCATCTCTCCTTCCCTCTTTCTCTCATCATCTCTCCTTCCCCCTCTCTCTCTCATCATCTCTCCTTCCCTCTCTCTCTCATCATCTCTCCTTCCCTCTCTCTCTCTCATCATCTCTCCTTCACCCTCTCTCTCTCTCATCATCTCTCCTTCCCTCTCTCTCTCTCATCATCTCTCCTTCCCTCTTTCTCTCATCATCTCTCCTTCCCCCTCTCTTTCTCTCATCATCTCTCCTTCCCCCTCTTTCTCTCATCATCTCTCCTTCTCTCTCTCTTTCTCTCATCATCTCTCCTTCTCTCTCTCTTTCTCTCATCATCTCTCCTTCCCCCTCTCTCTCTCTCATCATCTCTCCTTCCCTCTCTCTCTCATCATCTCTCCTTCCCTCTCTCTCTCTCTCATCATCTCTCCTTCCCCCTCTCTTTCTCTCATCATCTCTCCTTCCCCCTCTCTCTCATCATCTCTCCTTCCCCCTCTCTCTCTCATCATCTCTCCTTCCCTCTCTCTCTCATCATCTCTCCTTCCCCCTCTCTTTCTCTCATCATCTCTCCTTCCCCCTCTTTCTCTCATCATCTCTCCTTCTCTCTCTCTTTCTCTCATCATCTCTCCTTCTCTCTCTCTTTCTCTCATCATCTCTCCTTCCCCCTCTCTCTTTCTCTCATCATCTCTCCTTCCCTCTCTCTCTCTCATCATCTCTCCTTCCCTCTTTCTCTCATCATCTCTCCTTCCCCCTCTCTCTCTCATCATCTCTCCTTCCCTCTCTCTCTCATCATCTCTCCTTCCCTCTCTTTCTCTCATCATCTCTCCTTCACCCTCTTTCTCTCATCATCTCTCCTTCCCCCTCTCTTTCTCTCATCATCTCTCCTTCCCTCTCTCTCTCTCATCATCTCTCCTTCCCTCTCTCTCTCTCATCATCTCTCCTTCACCCTCTCTCTCTCTCATCATCTCTCCTTCCCCCTCTCTTTCTCTCATCATCTCTCCTTCACCCTCTTTCTCTCATCATCTCTCCTTCCCCCTCTCTTTCTCTCATCATCTCTCCTTCCCTCTCTCTCTCTCATCATCTCTCCTTCCCTCTCTCTCTCTCATCATCTCTCCTTCACCCTCTCTCTCTCTCATCATCTCTCCTTCCCTCTCTCTCTCTCATCATCTCTCCTTCCCTCTCTCTCTCTCATCATCTCTCCTTCCCTCTCTCTCTCTCATCATCTCTCCTTCCCTCTCTCTCTCTCATCATCTCTCCTTCACCCTCTCTCTCTCTCATCATCTCTCCTTCCCTCTCTCTCTCTCATCATCTCTCCTTCCCTCTCTCTCTCTCATCATCTCTCCTTCCCTCTCTCTTTCTCTCCACATCTTCTGATTAGTGTATATTATTCCCTTCACATACTACTTGTCTCTTTCTAGTTCCCTCTCTTATTCTTGACATGGGAATTAGGTTTACTCATTCACTGCTCAGTTCTCTCTCTCTCTCTCCCTTTCTGTCTCTCTCTCTCAGACTTCTCTGAATAGTCTATATAGAGCACCAATAGTCAAAAGTAGTTCACTGTAGGGAATAGGGTGCATTTGGGACACATACAATATATAAATTACTGATCGCCATGGGATATTGGCCTACTGGTAATATTAAGCCTGTTATTGGACCAGAATGTATTCTTTCTGATGTCACAGTGTAAAGTGTTCCAACAAGAGGAAACCTATCAACAAAAGCATGTGGGATTGTTACTATTCTACTGATCTACATGTTGCTGCCAATACAGGGATCTACTGTATAGAAAGTGAAGTAGGACAGAAGTCATTAGAGAAGGGATCTACTGTATAGAAAGTGAAGTAGGACAGAAGTCATTAGAGAAGGGATCTACTGTATAGAAAGTGAAGTAGGACAGAAGTCATTAGAGAAGGGATATACTGTATAGAAAGTGAAGTAGGACAGAAGTCATTAGAGAAGGGATATACTGTATAGAAAGTGAAGTAGGACAGAAGACATTAGAGAAGGGATCTACTGTATAGAAAGTGAAGTAGGACAGAAGTCATTAGAGAAGGGATCTACTGTATAGAAAGTGAAGTAGGACAGAAGTCATTAGAGAAGGGATGTACTGTATAGAAAGTGAAGTAGGACAGAAGTCATTAGAGAAGGGATCTACTGTATAGAAAGTGAAGTAGGACAGAAGTCATTAGAGAAGGGATGTACTGTATAGAAAGTGAAGTAGGACAGATACATTAGAGAAGGGATCTACTGTATAGAAAGTGAAGTAGGACAGATACATTAGAGAAGGGATCTACTGTATAGAAAGTGAAGTAGGACAGAAGACATTAGAGAAGGGATGTACTGTATAGAAAGTGAAGTAGGACAGATACATTAGAGAAGGGATCTACTGTATAGAAAGTGAAGTAGGACAGATACATTAGAGAAGGGATCTACTGTATAGAAAGTGAAGTAGGACAGAAGTCATTAGAGAAGGGATCTACTGTATAGAAAGTGAAGTAGGACAGAAGACATTAGAGAAGGGATCTACTGTATAGAAAGTGAAGTAGGACAGAAGACATTAGAGAAGGGATATACTGTATAGAAAACATACAACATTGAATGTAGACATTGTTTAGATTATTTTAAGACTCTACTTTATCTCCATGGTTAAGCTGAGACCAAGGTCTAGGTTGGAACCTTAAAGGGGCAGCCTGGGATCCATAAAGCAACAAACCGGTCATCCCACCACTTGTTGTGGTTAACAGCTGAGGGATGGGACTGGAGGAATTTAACCACTCTCAAAATCATAGACGGAGCTCTGGATGGAAGGACTGACCATCCATGAGATCAACATGATAGTTTTAACCATGTTTTAAACCTTTACATCATGTACAAACAATGGAGTAAAACAAGCTTATAGTTGGGGTTCTGATGGGGAATGACAGTTGGCCTGGTCACAAGACAGTTTAAAGTAAATATTCTACAATGTTCTGATGGGGAACAACAGTTGGCCTGGTCACAAGACAGTTTTAAGTAAATATTCTTCAATGTTCTGATGGGGAACGACAGTTCACCTGGTCACAAGACAGTTTTAAGTTATATTCTACAATGTTCTGATGGGGAACGACAGTTGACCTGGTCACAAGACAGTTTTAAGTAATATTCTTCAATGTTCTGATGGGGAACGACTGTTGACCTGGTCACAAGACAGTTTTAAGTAATATTCTACAATGTTCTGATGGGGAACGACAGTTGACCTGGTCACAAGACAGTTTTAAGTAAATATTCTTCAATGTTTTGATGGGGAACGACAGTTGGCCTGGTCACAAGACAGTTTTAAGTTATATTCTTAATGTTCTGATGGGGAACGACATTTGACCTGGTCACAAGGCAGTTTTAAGTTATATTCTTCAAGAACCAAGGGCTATAAATCACTAATTTAAAAGTAAAAAAACTGGATGTACCAATCCTGGATGGCCCCTTTAAGTTAGGTTTTGGTTTGGCTAAGCTGATCCTAGATCTGTGCCTAAGGACAACCTCTCCAATGACTGAACTGTACAGTAATTTACTGTATTCTGATCCTAGATCTGTGCCTAAGGACAACCTCTCCAATGACTGAACTGTACAGTAATTTACTGTATTCTGATCCTAGATCTGTGCCTAAGGACAACCTCTACAATGACTTAACTGTACAGTAATTTACTGTATTCTGATCCTAGATCTGTGCCTAAGGACAACCTCTACAATGACTGAACTGTACAGTCATTTTCTGTGTTCTGATCCTAGATCTGTGCCTAAGGACCACTAACATGGCAGAACTGTACAGTAATTTACTGTATTTTGATCCTAGATGTGAGCCTAAGGACCTCTACAATGGCAGAACTGTACAGTACATTGTTACTACTTTATTCCTAAACCTATACAACTATTGAAACAACTTTAACCCAACACCTAGCAACCTCATCAAGCTGTTCAGATCTCTTGGCGTAACGGCTAATGTGTTAGGTTAACAGTTGCTGGATCCAGGTTTAAGTCCAGGTCAGGATTGCTACACTATATTTTGTTGGCCAGTAATAAACGAACCAATGGTTTTAAGATGGAGCCATGAGTGACAATCCCTGTTGGAGAATCTGGATTTCCTGTTTATTCCCTTCTGATTCTGGGAAAACTTCCAACTGGGATTTCTAAAAAACCTGTTGATAAATGCTGTTTTTGATAGAAGCAGTGCAAATGTTGACAACACATCTTATATTATCTCATTATATACATAGAGGTGGCCATGGTAACACTTGATAATAACTATCATCAAAAAACCTTTTAACGATTTATAAACTCTTAACAACTATATTGTAAACATTTATCAACATTTATAAGAATGTATAAGCATTACCAGCCTTCCAATTCCATAAGAATTTACAACATTTATAATAATTTATTATAATACATTTAAGCCTACTAGAAAGTGTGCCCTCAGGCCTGGAGGGAAGCAAAAATCTTTCCGCTTCTTAAGAATAGTAAAGCCCCCTTCAAAAGGCCGACCAATCAACCTGTTACCAACCCTTTGTTAACTTTTGAAAAAAATTGTGTTTGACCAGATACAATGCGTTTTTACAGTAAACAAATTGACAACAGACTTTCAGCACGCTTACAGGGAAGAACATTCAATAAGCACAGCACTTACACAAATTACTGATTGGCTGAGAGAAATTGATGATTGAAAGATTGTAGGGGCTGTTTTGTTAGACTTCAGTGTGGCTTTTGACATTATTGATCATCGTCTGCTGTTGGAAAAACATAAGTGTTATGGCTTTACACCCCCTGCTATATTGTGGATAAAGAGTTACCTGTCTAACAGAACACAGAGGGTGTTCTTTAATGGAAGCCTCTAGAACATAATCCAGGTAGAATCAGGAATTCTAGGCCCCTTACTTTTTAAAATGTTTAGTAATGACATCAAATCAAATGTTATTTGTCACACAATACAACAGGTGTAGTAGACCTTACAGTGAAATGCTTACTTACAAGACCTAACCAACAATGCTGTTTAAATTTTTTTTATAAAAAAATACCTAACAAAAATATGAATAAGAAATAAAAGTAATAAATAATTAAAGAGCAGCAGTGAAATAACAATAGCAAGGCTATATACAGGGGGCACCGGTATAGACTCAATGTGCGGGGGCACCAGTTAGTCGAGGTAATTGAGGGAGGTAAATTAAAGTGACTATTCATAGATAATAACAAAGAGTAGTAGCAGTGTAAAAGGGGGGGGGGCAATGCAAATAGTCTGGGAAGCCATTTGATTAGATGTTCAGTAGTCTTACGGCTTGGGGAAGAAGCTGTTTAGAAGCCTCTTGGACCCAGACTTGGTGCTCCGGTACCACTTGCCTTGCGGTAGCAGAGAGAACAGTCCATGACTAGGGTGGCTGGAGTCTTTGACAATTTTTAGGGCCTTCCTCTGACACCGCCTGGTATAGAGGTCCTGGATGGCAGGAAGCTTGGTCCCAGTAATGTACTGGGCCGTACTCACTCCCCTCTGTAGTGCCTTGTGGTCGGAGGCCGAGCAGTTGACATACTTTTGAGTAAAGCCAGTGTGTCTATGCATGAGGATGACTCAACACTATATATGTCAGCTACTACAGTGACTGCAACACTTAACAAAGAGCTGCAGTTAGTTACAAAATGTGTGGCAAGGAAAATCCCTTCTAAGTCCACAGAGAGCTAACACTAATAATATGTGTGTCAAACCTTCCTGGCTCAAAGTGGAGGAGAGATTGACTTCCTCAATACTTGTATTTATGAGACGAATGGATATTTTGAAAGCACCGAGCCATCTGTTTGAACTACTGGCACAAAGCTCGTACACCCATGCATACCCCACAAGACATGCCACCAGAGGTCTCTTCACTGTCCCCAAGTCCAGAACAGACAATTGGAGGCACACAGTACTACATAGAGCCATGACTACATGGAACTCTATTCCACATCAAGTAACTAATGCAAACAGTAAAATTAGATTTAAAAAACAGATAAAAATAAAACTTATGGAAGAGCGAAACTGTGAAGCAACACAAACATAAGCACAGACACTCATACACACAATAACTTACGCACTATACACACACGTACAAATACATTTTGTGTTGTAGATATGTGGTAGTGGAGTAGGGGCCTGAGGGCAACACTTAGTGTGTTGTGAAATCTGTTGTGAATGTTTTGTAATGTTTTTAAACTGCTTTAATGTTGCTGGACCACAGGGAGTGTAGCTGCTGCCTTGGCTGGAACTAATGGGGATCCTTAATAAATACAAGTACAACACATCACAATACACACCACAACACAACACATACAAATGAAAACTGCCACATCCTTATCATGCTCATAGTAGATCCAAGTTGTTGCCATGGGTAACCATGTTTACCATCAGATACCAACTAACTAAGATACAAACGAAGACATGAAACAGAGAGGAAGTTGAGGTGGAGATAAAAACACCCAGAAACCCACAGCACACCAGTGATGAAATGTTACCATTGTAACCATCCTAGCACGCATCCCAAATGACACCCTATTATATAGTGCTCTATGGGCCCTGGTCTAATGTAGTGCACTATATAGGGAATAGGGCCCTGGTCTAATGTAGTGCACTATATAGGGAATAGGGTGTCATTTGGGCCTTAACACTAGAAAGAGGAAGCTGCCAGTGGCATAACCGTATCTACAGCAACAGAGGAAAGTCCCTACTGTAATATAAGCACCACACTCAGATCAGTTTATATAGTCCCTTACTGATCATCATTATCCAGGCTTACACAGTACAACTGAACCTAGACCTGTCCTTATGGGGCGGTTTGCACAACAGTAACCTCTGTTTGAGGAAGTAGCATGGGGATCAGTGAGGGTAGTGAACTCTCTAACAGTCTAGTTCAGGGGGTCAAACTCATTTTGCCAAGTGGGCTGCATTAGGTCTTCAACCTGGTCCGGAGGACCTCACTTAAAATGTAATATATTTCCTCGACATCCTTTTTTCTGAGATATCCATCGCTGTTTGACTGTCTAAATATAAGACACCTGTACCATGTCAGATATAGAATTGTATACCATTTCTATACATCTTTCTATACATCACAATTTCTATACACTTTCTATATATCACAATAGAGTGTAATATAACAAAAACGTTTAAAAGAGAAACACTGGATTTTTGGCATAAAAAATTATAAAAAAGTTGATTAATTATGAAATTATGAAAATTATTAAGAAACATTCCACCCTTGAGGCCACTACTCTCTCCTTTCTTCTGAAGTGTACACTCGTTCACTACTTCAAATCTAAAAGCATTTGATTGGTGGAGGCATGCTAGTGTGAGTTCAGTGAAGGAAAGTGACCAAGTGTACCCTTCACGAGAAAGGAGAGATTATTGGGATGCACCCCGAGTCTTAGTTCTGACGCATGCAAGACGATGTGGTGGGGTCACAGTTCAAACTGGTTTAGGGTACGGGGTCACGTTCAAGCCGGACTACAATGCAGTCGTTGCATTGCTTCAACCAATGGCTGCGTGCTACGTCGCTGTATTTGTATTTGTATTTATTCTGGATCCCCATTAGTTCCTGTCAAGTCAGCAGCTACTCTTCCTCTTCCAGCAAAATTAAGGCAATTTTAAAAACATTACAATATATTAATAACAGATTTCACAGCATATTAAGTGTGTGCCCTCAGGCCTCTTGCTCTTTCTTCTACCACTTATCTACAACACATGTTCTCTTGTGTTTATATGCATTTGTCTATGTTTGTGTTGCTTCACAGTCCCCGCTGTTCCATAAGGTGTATTTTTTTAATCAAATTTTACTATTGGCATCAGTTACTTGATGTGGAATAGAGTTCCATGTAGTCATGGCTCTATGTAGTACTGTGCTCCTCCCACAGTCTGTTCTGGACTTACAGCTCAGTCAGGCATCAGATTGCTGCTATGTCATGTGATGGGTACAGCTGTGAGTTCAGGCAGATGACTGGATTGGAATGCGCCCAAAAGATAGGGGTCATGGGGTTAGAGGTCAGGAATCGGGGGTTAGAGGTCAGAGGTCAGGGCTAGCATGGCCTCAGCCGTCTCATCTGTGCCAGGTGCAGTGCTGTTACCGTGGTTACTAAACCCTGACAGACAGGTGTATCGACCAGGTGTGTTTGTGCACATGCCCAGAGGGTCGTGCACCGAGGGAACCCACACACACTCATCCTCATCTGTAGTTGACACACACACACACACACAAGCTAAGCTGAGACCCACGCATCACACACACACACACACACACACACACACACACACACACACACACACACACACACACACACACACACACACACACACACACACACGAGCCTCTCACACGGCTGTTGCTATTTCTTCTACATGAATACATCAATACATATAATCACATTGACACAACTTACATAGAATAATATCATGGTATTTGTACAGTAGGTGATAACGGGGCATTCATAGCTGTTGCTACACTAGAGAGAGAGAGAGAGAGAGAGAGAGAGAGAGAGAGAGAGAGAGAGAGAGAGAGAGAGATTCACTCTGTTTTGTCCTCAATCATACAAAAAATATAGACAGTATGAAGTGATGTTTCCAGCAGAAGCAGTCAATCATTCAAGAGAAGACACACACATAATGGTACCCTCCTGTTGGATTAACCTTCACAGTGTCCAGCATAAGCAGAGAATCTGAAACCAGGTTCGCATTGGCAGTTGAAGCTCCCGATGGTGTTGAGGCAAATGGCGTTACTGGTACAAACACGTAGTTCCCCCTGGCACTCATTGAGGTCTGTAGAGAGATGGAAACATGGTGACAGAGCAGTGAATTTTTCTGTCCAAAAATGACGCAGAAAAATTAATCCATGCTTTTGTTACTTCTAGGCTCGACTACTGCAATGCTCTACTTTCCGGCTACCCGGATAAAGCACTAAACAAACTTCAGTTAGTGCTAAATACGGCTGCTAGAATCCTGACTAGAACCAAAAAATTTGATCATATTACTCCAGTGCTAGCTTCCCTACACTGGCTTCCTGTTAAGGCAAGGGCTGATTTCAAGGTTTTACTGCTAACCTACAAAGCATTACATGGGCTTGCTCCTACCTATCTTTCCGATTTGGTCCTGCCGTACATACCTACACGTACGCTACGGTCACAAGACGCAGGCCTCCTAATTGTCCCTAGAATTTCTAAGCAAACGGCTGGAGGTAGGGCTTTCTCCTATAGAGCTCCTGTTTTATGGAATGGTCTGCCTACCCATGTGAGAGACGCAGACTCAGTCTCAACCTTTAAGTCTTTACTGAAGACTTATCTCTTCAGTAGGTCCTATGATTAAGTATAGTCTGGCCCAGGAGTGTGAAGGTGAACAGAAAGGCTGGAGCAACGAACCGCCCTTGCTGTCTCTGCCTTGTCGGTTCCCCTCTTCCCACTGGGATTCTCTGCCTCTAACCCTTTTACAGGGGCTGAGTCACTGACTTACTGGTGTTCTTCCATGCCGTCCATGGGAGGGGTGCGTCACTTGAGTAGGTTGAGCCACTGACGTGGTCTTCCTGTCTGGGTTGGCGCCCCCCCTTGGGTTGTGCCGTGGCGGACATCTTTGTGGGCTATACTCGGCCTTGTCTTCGGACGGTAAGTTGGTGGTTGTAGATATCCCTCTAGTGGTGTGGGGGCTGTGCTTTGGCAAAGTGGGTGGGGTTATATCCTGCCTGTTTGGCCCTGTCCGGGGGTATCATCGGATGGGGCCACAGTGTCTTCTGATCCCTCCTGTCTCAGCCTCCAGTATTTATGCTGCAGTAGTTTATGTGTCGGGGGGCTAGGGTCAGTCTGTTACATCTGGAGTATTCTCTTGTCTTATCCGGTGTCCTGTGTGAATGTAAATATGCTCTCTCTAATTCTCTCTTTCTTTCTTTCTTTCTCTCGGAGGACCTGAGCCCTAGGACTACCTGGCATGATGACTCCTTGCTGTCCCCAGTCCCCAGTCCACCTGGCCATGCTGCTGCTCCAGTTTCAACTGTTCTGCCTGCGGCTACGGAACCCTGACCTGTTCACCGGACGTGCTTGTTGCACCCTCGACAATTACTATGATTATTATTATTTGACCATGCTGGTCATTTACGAACATTTTAACATCTTGACCATGTTCTGTTATAATATCCACCCGGCACAGCCAGAAGAGGACTGGCCACCGCTCATAGCCTGGTTCCTCTCTAGGTTTCTTCCTAGGTTTTTGGCCTTTCTCAGGAGTTTTTCCTAGGGAGTTTTTCCCAGCCACCGTGCTTCTTTCACATGCATTGCTTGCTGTTTGGGGTTTTAGGCTGGGTCTCTGTACAGCACTTTGAGATTTCAGCTGATGTACGAAGGGCTATATAAATAAATTTGATTTGATTTGATTTGATTTGAATGCCTAACCCTTCCTCCAGTGACACCCTAACCCATTCCTCCAGTGATTCCCTAACCTGTCCTCCAGTGATTCCCTAATCTCTCCTCCAGTGATTCCCTAACCTCTCCTCCAGTGATTCCCTAACCTCTCCCTCCATTGATTCCTTAACCTCTCCTCCAGGACCTCAAGACAGTGTGTATTCCACAACTAACGCAGCTAATTTAACATAATTTACATAGAATAATATCATTATCACCCCCCTCCCCACCTACACATAGAATAATATCATTATCACACCCCTCCCCACCTACACATAGAATAATATCATTATCACACCCCTCCCCACCTACACATAAAAATAATATCATTATCCACCCCCCTCCCCACCTACACATAGAATAATATCATGATCACCCCCCTCCCCAGCTACATATAGAATAATATCATTATCCACCCCCCTCCCCACCTACACATAGAATAATATCATGATCACCCCCCTCCCCAGCTACACATAGAATAATATCATTATCACCCTCCTCCCCACCTACACATAGAATAATATCATTATCACCCCCCTCCCCACCTACACATACAATAATATCATTATCCACCCCCCTAAACCACCTACACATAGAATCATATCATTATAACCCCCCTCCCCACCTACACATAGAATAATATCATTATCACCCCCCTCCCCACCTACACATATAATAATATCATTATCACCCCCCTCCCCACCTACACATAGACTAATATCATTATCCACCCCCCTCCCCACCTACAAATAGAATAATATCATTATCCACCCCCCTCCCCACCTACACATAGAATAATATCATTATCCACCCCCTCCCCACCTACACATAGAATAATATAATTATCCACCCCCCTAAACCACCTACACATAGAATAATATCATTATCCACCCCCCTCCCCACCTACAAATATAATAATATCATTATCACCCCCTCCCCACCTACACATAGAATAATATAATTATCACCCCCCTCCCCACCTACACATAGAATAATATCATTATCACCCCCTCCCCACCTACACATAGAATAATATCATTATCACCCCCCTCCTCACCTACACATAGAAGAATACCATTATAACCCCCCTCCTCACCTACACATAGAATAATATCATTATCAACCCCCTCCACACCTACACATACAATAATATCATTATCCACCCCCCTAAACCACCTACACATAGAATAATATCATTTTCACCCCCCTCCCCACCTACACATAGAATAATATCATTATCCACCCCCCTAAACCACCTACACATAGAATAATATCATTATCACCCCCCTCCCCACCTACACATAGACTAATATCATTATCACCCCCCTCCTCACCTACACATAGAATAATATCATTATCACCCCCCTCCCCACCTACACATATAATAATATCATTATCCACCCCCCTCCCCACCTACACATAGAATAATATCATTATCCACCCCCCTCCACACCTACACATAGAATAATATCATTATCCACCCCCCTCCCCACCTACACATAGAATAATATCATTATCCACCCCCCTCCCCACCTACACATAGAATAATATCATTATCACCCCCCTCTCCACCTACACATAGAATGATATCATTATCCACCCCCCTCCCCACCTACACATATAATAATATCATTATCACCCCCTCCCCACCTACACATAGAATAATATCATTATCTCCCACACCTACACATAGAATAATATCATTATCCACCCCCCTCCACACCTACACATAGAATAATGTCATTATCCACCCCCCTCCCCACCAATGTTTTGCTTTCACTGTAAAGCCTTTTTGAAATCGGACAGTGTGGTTAGATAAAGGAGAGTCTTGTCTTTAAAATGGTGTAAAATAGTCATATTGTTGAAAAATGGAAGGAGTTTGTATTTTGCGCCACGCCCATCATTGGATATTGGAGCAGGTGTTCCGCTAGCGGAACGTCTAGATGTAAGAGGTTTTAAGGAATACCTGGGATAGGATAAAGTACTCCTTCTAACCCCCCACCCCCCTCCCCCCCCAAAAAAAGATATAGATGTACTATTGTACAGTGGTTGTTCCAGTGGATATCATAAGGTGAATGCACCAATTTGTAAGTCGCTCTGGATAAGAGCGTCTGCTAAATGACGTAAATGTAATGTAAAATGATTGCCTTTTGAGCGGAATTCAGAGAGGGTCAAACGGCTGCGGCATGAGTATGTGGAGGTTTGTATTGTTCACTTTAGCACTTTGATGTTGCATACTGCACACATGACTTTTTTACATTGACTGTATACTAGACCTATCCTGAACTACACAATCTTGTCTTTCGCTGTATTTCAGGGAGTTTTGCAGATGGATGCTGAGGAAATCCTGCATGAATTCATATATATTGATGAGGCAGGGTTCAACCTCACAAAAGCAAGGAGAGGCAGAAATATCATTGGCCACAGGGCTATAATCAATGTCCCAGGGCAACGTGGGAGTCACATCACCCTTTGCGCTGCCATTTCACAGCATGGGGTTCTCCTCCGTCATGCCAAAATGGGCCCTTACAACACACCTCACATTCTCGCATTTTTGGACCGATTGCAGCACATCGTCACAGCAGGTAATGAAATGCACCAGATGCAACACACTGTCATCTGGGACAATGTGTCATTCCACCGCTCTGCTTTGGTCCAGAACTGGTTTCAACACCATCCACAGTTGACAGTACTATACCTTCCACCATACTCGCCGTTTCTAAACCCTATCAAATAGTTTTTCTCTGCATGGCGGTGGAAGGTTTACGATCTCCAGCCTCATTCAGGCCATGGAGGACGCCTGTGACCAAGTCGACGTCGCAGCTGTGCAAGGATGGATTCGACATTTAAGACGGTTCTTCCCGCGTTGTCTTGCTAATGAGGATATTGCTTGTGATGTTGATGAAATTCTCTGGCCAGATCCAGCTAGGCGAAGAGATAATGTATAGTATGTTTACTGTAGTATTTTCTGCACAATACTGTTTTCAAAATTGTGCTTAAAATATTGTAAGCTTAGGCTCTTTTAAGACAATGTGCACGTCCCAAATGACACCATATTCACTATATAGTGCACCATTAGTCAAAAGTAGTTCACTGTAGGGAATAGGGTGCCATTTGGGACACATCCAATATATCAATTAGTGATAGCCATGGGATATAGGCCTACTGGTAATACTAAGCCTGTTATTGGACCAGAATGTATTCTTTCTGATGTCACATTGTAAAGTGTTCAAACAAGAGGGAACCTATCAACAAAAGCATGTGGGATTGTTACTATTCTACTGATCTACATGTTGCTGCAAATACAGGGATCTACTGTATAGAAAGTGAAGTAGGACAGAAGTCATTAGAGAAGGGATATACTGTATAGAAAGTGAAGTAGGACAGAAGTCATTAGAAAAGGGATCTACTGTATAGAAAGTGAAGTAGGACAGAAGTCATTAGAGAAGGGATATACTGTATAGAAAGTGAAGTAGGTCAGAAGACATTAGAAAAGGGATCTACTGTATAGAAAGTGAAGTAGGTCAGAAGACATTAGAGAAGGGATCTCAGGCTGCCAATACAATGATATACTGTATAGAAAACATACAACATTGAATGTAGACTTTGTTTAGATTGTTTTAAGACTCTACTTTATCTCCATAGTTGAGCTGAGACCAAGGTCTAGGGTGGAACCTTAAAGGGGCAGCCTGGGATCCATAAAGCAACAAACCGGTCATCCCACCACTTGTTGTGGTTAACAGCTGAGGGATGGGACTGGAGGAATTTAACCACTCTCAAAATCACAGACGGAGCTCTGGATGCAAGGACTGACCATCCATGAGATCAACATGATAGTTTTAATCATGTTTTAAACCTTTACATCATGTACAAACAATGGAGTAAAACAAGCTTATAGTTGGGGTTCTGATGGGGAACGACAGTTGACCTGGTCACAAGACAGTTTTAAGAAATATTCTACAATGTTCTGATGGGGAACGATAGTTGACCTGGTTACAAGGCAGTTTTAAGTAATATTCTACAATGTTCTGATGGGGCACGACAGTTGACCTGGTCACAAGACAGTTTTAAGTTATATTCTACAAGAACCAAGAGCAATAAATCACTAAATTAAAAGTAAAAAAACTGGATGTACCAATCCTGGATGGCCCCTTTAAGTAAGGTTTTGGTTTGGGTAAGCTGATCCTAGATCTGTGCCTAAGGACAACCTCTCCAATGACTTAACTGTACAGTCATTTACTGTATTCTGATCCTAGATCTGTGCCTAAGAACCACTAACATGGCTGAACTGTACAGTAATTTACTGTGTTCTGATCCTAGATCTGTGCCTAAGGACCTCAACAATGGCAACACTGTACAGTTCATTGCTACTACTTTATTCTAAAACCTATGCAACTATTGAAACAACTTTAACCCAACACCTAGCAACCTCATCAAGCTGTTCGGATCTCTTGGCGTAACAGCTAATGTGTTAGGTTAACAGTTGCTGGACCCAGGTTTAAATCCTGAGTCCCCCCCCCCCCCCACTACATTTTGTTTGGCAGTAATAAACGAACAAAGAGTTTTAAAATGCAGCCATGAGTGACAATCCCTGTTGGAGAATCTGGATTTCCGGTTTATTCCCTCCTGATTCTGGGAATCTTCCCACTGGGATTTCTAAAAAACCTGTTGAGAAATGCTGATTTTGGACAGAGGCACTGCAAGTGTTCACAACAGGTATAGGTGGCCATGGTAACACTTGATAATAACTATCATGAATAAACCTTTTAACGATTTATAAACTCTTAACAACTATATTGTAAATATTTATCAACATTTATAAGAATGTATAAGCATTACCAGCCTTCCAATTCCATAAGAATTTACAACATTTATAATAATTTATTATAATACATTTAAGCCTACTAGAAAGTGTGCCCTCAGGCCTGGAGGGAAGCAAAAGTCTTTCCGCTTATTAAGAATAGTAAAGCCCCCTTCAAAAGGCCGACCAATCAACCTGTTACCAACCCTTTGTTAACTTTTGAAAAAAATGGTGTTTGACCAGATACAATGCGTTTTTACAGTAAACAAATTGACAACAGACTTTCAGCACGCTTACAGGGAAGAACATTCAATAAGCACAGCACTTACACAAATGACTGATGATTGGCTGAGAGAAATTGATGATAGAAAGGTTGTAGGGGCTGTTTTGTTAGACTTCAGTGTGGCTTTTGACATTATTGATCATAGTCTGCTGTTGGAAAAACACAAGTGTTATGGCTTTACACCCCCTGCTATATTGTGGATAAAGAGTTACCTGTCTAACAGAACACAGAGGGTGTTCTTTAATGGAAGCCTCTAGAACATAATCTAGGTAGAGTCAGGAATTCTAGGCCTTTACTTTTTTCAATTTTTACTGATGACATCAAATCAATTCAAATAGTATTTGTCACATGCACCGAATACAACAGGTGTAGTAGACCTTACAGTGAAATGCTTACTTACAAGCCCTAACCAACAATGCTGTTTAAAATAAACAAATAAATAAATACCTAAAAAAATATGAAGAAGAAATAAAAGTTATAAATAATTAAAGAGCAGCAGTAAAATAACAATAGCGGGCTATATACAGGGGGTACAGGTACAGAGTCAATGTGCGGGGGCACCGGTTAATCGAGGTAATTGATGGAGGTAGAGTTATTAACCTGTTGGGGCTAGGGGGCAGTATTTTCACGGCCGGATGAAAAACGTACCCAATTTTAACAGGTTACTACTACGGCCCAGAAAATAGAAGTATTAGTAGATTTGGATAGAAAACACTCTGAATGGTGCCTCTAAGTATAACAGAACTCATATGGCAGGCAAAAACCTGAGAAAAAAGACAAGCAGGAAATGAAAATGTTGTAGCTGTATTATTTGCATGTCATTGCCAATAAATCACACAGTGACAAAGGATTCATTTTGCACTTCCTACGGCTTCCACTAGATGTCAACGATCTTTATAAAGTTGTTTGAAGCGTCTATGATGAACAGAGACAGGATGACAAGGAAGGGAAGTTGACGTCCCTGGGATGTCGTCACCTCATTATTCCGCGCACATACGCGTTCATGTGTAGCGAGACCTTTTTCAAAACGTGTTTTAAGACACAGGAGAGGTCGGGTTGAAATATTACTGATGTTTCACGTTAAAAATGGACCAAAAGATTGATGCTAAACAACGTTTGACTTGTTTGAACGAACGTAAATAGATTTTTTTTTTACTTTTCGTCGTGACTTTCCCCTCCCATTTTGAGTAGCCTACCGAACGCGCTAACAACACGGAACAGCATGGAGTTATTTGGACATAAATTATGAACTTCATCGGAAAAAAACAACATTTGTTGTGGACCTGAGATTCCTGGAAGTGCCTTCTGATGAAGATTATTAAAGGTAAGGGAATATTGCTACTGTTATTTATGGTATTAGATGATTCCAACATAGCGGCTAGCTGTATAGCCTAGTGTATTTTTCTGACCAGAGTACTCAGATTATTGCAAAGTGTGCTTTCCCAGTAAAGTTATTTTGAAATCTGTCAATGCGGTTGCATTCAGAATGCAACCGTTATTCTTTGAATAAGAGTTTAATACTTTAACCACGTTTTATAATTAATATTTTTTGTAAATTCACTGGCAGTTTTGGGGAGACACATTCTCTCAACGACACGCGCCGATGTAAAATGCTGTTTTTGGATATAAATATGAACTTGATAGAACAAAAATGCATGTATTGTCTAACATAATGTCCTAGGAGTATCATCTGATGAAGATTGTCAAAGGTTAGTGCATAACCAGCTAAAATTTTCTGCTTTTGGTGACGCCTGTCCTTGAATTGAAAATGGATGTGTGTACTTTTTTGGCTATGTACTGTCCTAAAATAATCTAACTTTATGCTTTCGCCGAAAAGCCTCTTTGTCCGATTTTCAATTTGGTTCGATTAAGGAGATGTTTATCTTTTAAATGGTGTAAAATAGTTGATTGTTTGAGAAATTGAAATTATTCGATTTTTGATGTTTTGAATTTCCCGCCATGCTAGCAATCCCGTCACAGGGATAAGGTTACCCTCGATCCCCAAGTTAAAGTGGGGGGCAATGCAAATAGTCTGGGTAGCCATTTGATTAGATGTTCAGGAGTCTTACGTCTTGGGGGTAGAAGCTGTTTAGAAGCCTCTTGGACCTAGACTTGGTGCTCTGGTACCGTAGCAGAAAGAACAGACCATGACTAGGGTGGCTGGAATCTTTGACAATTTTTAGGGCCTTCCTCTGACACCGCCTGGTATAGAGGTCCAGGATGGCAGGAAGCTTGGTCCCAGTGATGTACAGGGCCGTACGCACTACCCTCTGTAGTGCCTTGTGGTCAGAGGCTGACCAGTTGCCATACTTTTGAGAAAAGCCAGTGTGTCTATGCATGCAGATGACTCAACACTATATATATTAGCTACTACAGTGACTGAAATGACTGCAACACTTAAAACTTCTTGGGGCTAGGGTGCAGTGTTTGCATGGCCGGATAAAAAACGTACCCGATTTAAACTGGTTACTACTCTTTTCCAGAAATGGAAATATGCATATAATTAGTATATGTGGATAGAAAACACTCTAAAGTTTCTAAAACTGTTTGAATGGTGTCTGTGAGTATAACAGAACTCATATGGCAAGCAAAAATCTGAGAGAAATCCTACCAGGAAGTGGAAATCTGGATGTGTGGGCTCTATTCAAGTCATTGTCTATTGAACACACCGTGACGTGGTAATCATTGTGCACTTCCTAAGGCTTCCACTAGATGTCGACATTCTTTCTAAAGTTGTTTGAGGCGTCTACGATGAACAGAGACCTTATGAGAGGGCTAGGAAGTTGGTGACCCAGCCCAAAACGTTTTTCAAGACACAGAAACCGTCCGGTTGAAATATTACTGAATCTTCACATTCTCAAGGCCCTAAAGATTGATGCTTTACAACGTTTGACATGTTTGAACGAACGTAAATATATTTTTTTGGACAGTTCGTCCTGAGATTTTCGGCGCGGTACCGACATTTTCAGTAGCTGAACGTAACACGCAAACAACATGGATTTATTTGGACATAAATTATGGATTATATTGAACAAAACAACATTTGTTGTGGACCTTGGCTTCCTGGAAGTGCCTTCTGATGAAGAGTACTAAAGGTAAGTGAATATTTATAATGCAATTTAATATTTTAGATGCTCCAAGATGGCGGCTATCTGTATTGTGTAGTGTATTTTTCTGAGCTCACTACTCCGATTATTGCAAAGTGTGCTATCCCAGTAAAGTTATTTTGAAATCTGTCAATGCGGTTACATTCAAGGGATGTTCTTCTATAATTCTTTGAATGACAGTTTAATATTTTATAAACGTTTTTGACGAGTAATTTTGTAAATTGTAGTGCTGATTCACCGAGGGAAAATATTTTATGAACGTCACGCCCCAATGTAAAATGCAGTTTTTATATATAAATATGAACTTTATCGAACAAAAAATGCATGTATTGTGTATCATGATGTCCTAGGAGTGTCATCTGATGAAGATTGTCAAAGGTTAGTGCTGCATTTAGCTGTGGTTTGGTTTTTTGTGATGCATGTATTTGCTTGGAAAATGGATGTGTGATTATTTCTGGCTGGGTAATCTAGCAACATAATCTAATGTTTTGCTTTCGCTGTAAAGCCTTTTTGAAATCGGACAACGTGGTTACATCAAGGAGAGTCATATCTTTCAAATGGTGTAAAATAGTCATATGTTTGAGAAATTTAAGTTATAGCATTTTTAAGGGTTTTGTATCTCGCGCCACGCACTGCCAATGGCTGTTGAGTAGAGTGGGATGCTGACGTCAGAGGTGTTCCTGACAGGTTTTAACTAAGAGCTGTAGTTAGTTTCAAAATGTGTGGCAAGGAAAATCCCTTCTAAGTACACAGAGAGCTAACACTAATAATATGTGTGTCAAACTTTCCTGGCTCAAAGTGGAGGAGAGATTGACTTCCTCAATACTTGTATTTATGAGATGAATGGACATGTTGAATGCACCGAGCTGTCTGTCTAAACTACTGGCACAAAGCTCGTACACCCATGCATACCCCACAAGACATGCCACCAGTGGTCTCTTCACAGTCCCCAAGTCCAGAACAGACAATTGGAGGCACACAGTACTACATAGAGCCATGGCTACATGGAACTCTATTCCACATCAAGTAACTAATGCAAACAGTAAAATTAGATTTAAAAAACAGATAAAAATAAAACTTATGGAAGAGCGAAACTGTGAAGCAACACAAACATAAGCACAGACACTCATACACACAATAACTTACGCACTATACACACACGTACAAATACATTTTGTGTTGTAGATATGTGGTAGTGGAGTAGGGGCCTGAGGGCAACACTTAGTGTGTTGTGAAATCTGTTGTGAATGTTTTGTAATGTTTTTAAACTGCTTTAATGTTTCTGGACCCCAGGAAGAGTAGCTGCTGCCTTGGCTGGAACTAATAGGGATTCTTAATAGATACAAATACAACACACACAACAACACAACACATACAAATGAAAACTGTCACAACCTTATCATGCTCATAGTAGATCCAAGTTGTTGCCATGGGTAACCAAGATTACCATCAGATACCAACTAACTAAGATACAAACGAAGACATGAGACAGAGAGGAAGTTGAGGTGGAGATTAAAACACCCAGAAACCCACAGCACACCAGTGCTGAAATGCTACCATGGTAACCATCCTAGCACGCATTCCAAATGACACCCTATTATATAGTGTTCTATGGGCCCTGGTCTAATGTAGTGCACTATGTAGGGAATATGGTCCTGGTCTAATGTAGTGCACTATGTAGGGAATAGGGTGTCATTTGGGTTGCAACACTAGAAAGAGGAAGCTGCCAGTGGCATAACCATATCTACAGCAACAGAGGAAAGTCCCTACTGTAATATAAGCACCACACTCAGATCAGTTTATATAGTCCCTTACTGATCATCATTATCCAGGCTTACAGAGTACAACTGAACCTAGACCTGTCCTTATGGGGCGGTTTGCACAACAGTAACCTCTGTTTGAGGAAGTAGCATGGGGATCAGTGAGGGTAGTGAACTCTCTAACAGTCTAGTTCAGGGGGTCAAACTCATTTTGCCAAGTGGGCTGCATTAGGTCTTCAACCTGGTCCGGAGGACCTCACTTAAAATGTAATATATTTCCTCTACATCCTTTTTTCTGAGATATCCATCGCTGTTTGACTGTCTAAATATAAGACACCTGTACCATGTCAGATATAGAATTGTATACAATTTTGAGTTTGTATTCCAATATTACACTTCTATACATCACAATAGAGTGTAATAAAACAAAACCGTTTAAAATAGAAACACTGGATTTTTGGCATAAAAAAATATTAAAAGTTGATTAATTATGAAATTATAAAAATTATTAAGAAACATTCCACCCTTGAGGCCACTACTCTCTCTTTTCTTCTGAAGTGTACACTCGTTCACTACTTCAAATCTAAAAGCATTTGATTGGTGGAGGCATGCTAGTGTGAGTTCAGTGAAGGAAAGTGACCAAGTGTACCCTTCACGAGAAAGGAGAGATTATTGGGATGCACCCCGAGTCTTAGTTCTGCCGCATGCAAGACGATGTGGTGGGGTCACAGTTCAAACTGGTTTAGGGTACGGGGTCACGTTCAAGCCGGACTACAACGCAGTCGTTGCATTGCTTCAACCAATGGCTGCGTGCTACGTCGCTGTATTTGTATTTGCATTTATTCTGGATCCCCATTAGTTCCTGTCAAGTCAGCAGCTACTCTTCCTCTTCCAGCAAAATTAAGGCAATTTTAAAAACATTACAATATATTAATAACAGATTTCACAACATATTAAGTGTGCGCCCTCAGGCCTCTACTCTTCTACCACGTATCTACAACACAAATGTGTACATGTGTCCATAAGTACATGTGTGTATACTGCGTATGTTATCTTGTGTTTATATGCACTTGTCTATGTTTGTGTTTCTTCACAGTCCCCGCTGTTCCATAAGGTGTATATATTTTAAATCTAATTTTACTGTTGGCATGAGTTACTTGCTGTGGAATAGAGTTCCATGTAGTCATGGCTCTATGTAGTACTGTGCTCCTCCCACAGTCTGTTCTGGACTTACAGCTCAGTCAGGCATCAGATTGCTGCTATGTCATGTGATGGGTACAGCTGTGAGTTGAGGCAGATGACTGGATTGGAATGCGCCCAAAAGATAGGGGTCATGGGGTTAGAGTTCAGGAGTCGGGGGTTAGAGGTCAGAGGTCAGGGCTAGCATGGCCTCAGCAGTCTCATCTGTGCCAGGTGCAGTGCTGTTACCGTGGTTACTAAGCCCTGACAGACAGGTGTATCGACCAGGTGTGTTTGTGCACATGCCCAGAGGGTCGTGCACCGAGGGAACCCACACACACTCATCCTCATCTGTAGTTGGCAGACACACACACAAGCTAAGCTGAGACTCCCGCATCACACACACACACACACACACACACACACACACACACACACACACACACACACACACACACACACACACACACACACACACACACACACACACACACACACACATGCCCGAACACACGGATGCACAAATACACACACTCATCCTCATCTGTAGTGGACACACACAAAGCAACCTGAGCCCTTGCCACACACACACACGCACAAACACACATACACGGACACACAAACATGCCAGTCTCACCTATCAATCACACTTGCACAAACCAAACAGGGTATCCATACAACCGTTTCCGTGCTGACGTGACAACATCACATTATTTGCATTGTCGTGGAAATTGCCACCAGGGACTCAAAGTCAAACTTAAATGAATCATTCTTTATTATCAGCGAACTGAAGAGGTTCCAACAAACTTAATGCACCATAATACACATCGGTCGGGAGCTCTGCCGGGGCAGTCCCATTAGTTTACTTATACGGCTATACAAACAATTCATATAAGCATGATTTACATTATTCATTATTCATCATCAACGTTGGTTCCTGCACGTGACTGACTGACTGACACCTAACAAGGATTCTTCTCTCAAATCTGGGATCTTGAAACTGAGATACTCCTTTTGGTTCCCAGAACAATGTTCTGGGCGTACTGCCAATTGGTCTGAGGAGGAGGTCACAGTCACCTGCACGAACCAAGATAGAGTGAGAGGAGATGCTGTGTACAATTCAATGCTTCCTCTTCAGACAGCAACATTTTCCCTCACGTTCTGTAACGCATGTCGTGTGTGGAGGACCAAGATGCAACAGGGAAGTGTATACTCATCTTCTTTTTTTAATATTGGCGAAGGAGAAACAAATAAAACACGTATACAATTAACGGAAACGACACTAACAGTTCTGTCAGGTGATAAGCACAAAACAGAATACAACTACCCACAATCCACAATACAAACCCCTAATTATAGGACCTTCAATCAGAAGCAACGAGGAGCCGCTGCTTCCAATTGAAGGTCAAGAACAAAAACTGCACAGAAACAGAGAGACTAGACTAAACATAAAAAATGCCCTAACATAGAACATATACCAAAACTCTAGACCACTCTAATCAAACACCTCTTGTCTATACACATAGACTAACAATCCCCGAAACATATAAACAAAATACCCCCTGCCACGTCCTGACCATACTAGGTGACACGTTCCCTCCTTGTATTACTCTGTGATAATTATTGTTAAAATTTAAGCTATCAAAAGAAGTTCTTTACTTCTATTAAAGTAAGTGAAATCAACACATAAAACCAGACACTTTATCCTTCCAAACTATTCACTCTGGGTTGTAAACCTTCACCATAACCTCTAGAGAGGACATACCTGATTCTGGAAATCCAGACAAACTATTTACTGTATGACAAATTATTACCACTACCAATATTCTTAATACAAATGTCTAAGACAAATGTCAAATAGAATAACAACAAACTGTTGAAACCATTTTTTCACTGCAGAGTTACAGGGGCAGGTTGTTAGAGGGGTAATCCTTAGGGAGAAATCACAACCATACAGCAGACCCAATCTGGAGAGATGTTTTTTGAAGAAAGACAAAAGCAAAACAAACAAAACAACATCCAACAAACAAAACAAAAACCACAATACAACCACAATACAAACACCAACCAAGACATCAACCACAATACACTTCTTCCCTTTTGACGCATGACTCACATCGTGTTTCATGCATCCAAAAAAACAACAACACTGCCGGTTAAGTTAAAAATAAACAAATCAGAATAACAAATGAAATAAAATTACAACCCTTGATAACTCCATAAGGAAATAATTGTATCCCATAAGGTAATTCAAGGAATAGTAATATAGACTGGAGACAGGTTTCCCTCATTCAGGGGCAGCGCTCTCTCTCTCTCTCTCTCCTCCTCATGGTCTGAATCACACATAGGACTATTGATAAAACATGTGTATGTGACTGATTTGATTTAAATGATAAACTTCTTCCTAATTATCAGTGTTTACATATTACATTAAAATCTCACCCAATGTCTCTAGTCTTTCTAGTGAGGGTGATTAGACCAGAAAGTCAGAATAGAGGTCGGAGGTCATTCAACCCTATTAAGTAAGTCTTTCCCATTTCTTTCCCTGTACTTCAGAATCAATATTTAAAGGCGTTACAAACATTTCAAACATTGTGTGTACAAGGTTTACACAGGGATTTTCAGTAAATTTCTTATCAGGACAATTTATAGTTGTGCAACATTTGTACAAACAAAATGGCCAGGCCTTACTTAATTTGGGATCTCCCTTAATGGCAGGTAGCCTAAAGGGCAGCAGGTAGCCTAGTGGTTAGCATTGGGCCAATAACCGAAAGTTGCTAGATCGAATCCCCGAGCTGACAAGATAAAAATCTGTTGTTCTTTCCCTGAACAAGGCAGTTAACCCACTGTTCCAGGGTCATCATTGTAAATAAGAATTTGTTTTAAATTACTTGCCTATGTAGCGTGGTTCGTTCTGCGTTGTGTACTTTTAATCAGGACACTGCCACAACTGGAATTATGATGGTTGAATCATGTTTATTGGTCCTGCACACGAAGAGACAACACACAATAGGTTAGCCCTCGGTGCAGTCACAGCTCTCGGGCACCTTGCTAGCTGAAGGTCCGGCAAAAGAGCGGGAACTGCATACATACATTCAGTGCCCATCAGCACACTATACAATACAGTTAAAATTATATACAACATATTCGGAACAAAATAAAAGACATACCTGCACACGAAGAGACAACACACAATAGGTTAGCCCTCGGTGCAGTCACAGCTCTCGGGCACCTGCGTGACCACATAGCAACTCACTCAAACACGGTCCCAAATACTCCCGAGTTACAATAGGTACCCTAATTAGCGAGCTGGTGAAAGTTAACATAAATCTTTATAATTGTTCACATTGTAACAAACCCTATAATTGCGTAACAGCACTTTATGTAACTTTACCACAGTTTTATATTGCCAAATTACGGCGCCAAGGACAACATACCTTGCTAGCTGAAGGCCCGGCAAAAGAGAACGATAACAGGGTCCGCAAGTACGGATAACCCGCGATGGACCAAACCAAAATATACAAACTTTTACAATTAGGTGTATTTACAATATAGATATCAAAAAATGTTTGTACACTGAAAAATAACATTAACTATGCTGCTGTAATTAAATAAAGAAAACACATTGAATTATTATTATTGTTATTAACTTATTAACATCCCCTCTTGCCCTGGCCTACTTGAACTGTCCTTGCGTGCAACTTGGTGCATAATCTAGGGGAACAACATCACTCTACTACACCTAGTTAAATAAAGGTTCAATAATTATAAATAAAAAAATAGCCAGATCCAGTTATCTTTATACTGTATATTACTACAGTCTCACTAACTGTTATCCTAAGTCAAATGCCTCAGCAAGTCTTTAAAAAGGAAATGTACACAATCTGTAAAGGCTCTGTAATGCCAGACGCTGGGAGACGAGAAATAAGTACAGGGAATGAATATTTAATGGATAACAGACATGAAAAACAGGAACAGCATCTGGACAGGAGAAACAAAACAACATCAATGCAGACACAGAAAATTAACTGGAGGGGGGTGACAGATATAGGGTAGATAATCAATGACGTGATGGAGTCCAGGTGAGTCCGATGAAGCGCTGGGGCGCGTAACCATGGTGAGAGGTGTGAGTAATGACGAGCAACCTGGAGACCTCGAGCATCAGAGAAGGGGAGGAGAAGCAGACGTGACAAAATCATTGGTAAACTCATCATATTGGGCATTCCATTAGTTCTGGAAGGAAGAAAACAAACATGTACTTAGTTTTCACTATGCTACATCTTAATCAGTACTAAAAAGGCTTCATCTTAATCGAGCTTACTGCATCTTGGGCAGGAAGTCTTGATAAAACCATGTGTATACAGAATCATACTTCAGACACTTCAGATGATACAGTGTCCCATTAAGCGGAATAGGCACCTTCTAAAGTAAACAATCCCAATGCCCCTTTCTTGTAATCTTATAATTTTGAACCTGTTGCATTGACATGCAGTTCCAGTCAAAAGTTTGGACACACCTACTCATTCAAGGGTTTTTCTTTATTTTTACTATTTTCTACATTGTAGAATAATAGGGAAGACATCAAAACTATGAAATAACACATCAAAATATATTTTATGTTTTAGATTCTTCAAAGTAGCCACCCTTTGCCTTGATGACAGCTTTGCACACTCTTGGCATTCTCTAAACCAGCTTTTCCTTGAATGCTTTTCCAAAAGTCTTGAAGGAGTTCCCACATATACTTGTTGGCTGCTTTTCCTTCACTACGAGGTCCAACTCATCCCAAACCATGTAAATTGGGTTGAGGTCAGGTGATTGTGGAGGCCAGGTCATCAGATGCAGCACTCCATCACTTTCCTTCTTGATCAAATAGCCCTTACACAGCCTGGAGGTGTGTTGGGTCATTGTCCTGTTGAAAAACAAATGATAGTCCCACTAAGTGCAAACCAGATTGGATGGCTTATCACTGCAGAATACACCTCCTCCTCCATGCTTCACGGTGGGAACAACACATGCAGAGATCATCCGTTCACCTACTCTGTGTCTCAAAAAGACAAGGCGGTTGGAACCAAAAATCTCAAATTTGGACACATCAGACCAAAGGACAAATTTTCCCTGTTTAACCTCTCTAGGGAAGGTGGGACGAAATCGCCCCACCTACGTAACAGCCAGTTGAATCCTGTGGCGCGTTATTCAAATACCTTAGAAATGCTATTACTTCAATTTCTCAAACATATGACTATTTTACACCATTTTAAAGACAAGACTCTCGTTTATCTAACCACACTGTCCGATTTCAAAAAGGCTTTACAACGAAAGCAAAACATTAGATTATGTCAGCAGAGTACCCAGCCACAAATAATCAGACACCCATTTTTCAAGCTAGCATATAATGTCACATAAACCCAAAACACAGCTAAATACAGCACTAACCTTTGATGATCTTCATCAGATGACAACCCTAGGACATTATGTTATACAATACATGCATGTTTTGTTCAATGAAGTTCATATTTATATCAAAAAACAGCTTTTTACATTAGCATGTGACGTTCAGAACTAGCATACCCCCCTCAAACTTCCGGTGAATTTACTAAATTACTCACGATAAACGTTCACAAAAAACATAACAATTATTTTAAGAATTATAGATACAGAACTCCTCTATGCACTCGCTATGTCCGATTTTAAAATAGCTTTTCGGTGAAAGCACATTTTGCAATATTCTAAGTAGATAGCCCGGCATCACAGGGCTAGCTATTTAGACACCCACCAAGTTTGGCACTCACCAAAGTCAGATTTACTATAAGAAAAATGTTATTACCTTTGCTGTTCTTCGTCAGAATGCACTCCCAGGACTTCTACTTCAGTAACAAATGTTGGTTTGGTTCAAAATAATCCATAGTTATGTTCAAATATCCTCTGTTTTGTTCATGCGTTCAAGACACTATCCGAATTGTAAAGAAGGGTGACGCACACAACGCATTTCGTGACAAAAAAATTCTAAATATTCCATTACCGTACTTCGAAGCATGTCAACCGCTGTTTAAAATCAATTTTTATGCCATTTTTCTCGTAAAAAAACGATAATATTCTGACCGGGAAAGCGTGTTTAGGTTCAAAGAGAGAGAAAATAAAAACATGGGGTTGCCTCGTGCACGCGCCTCCGTCCCATTGTCCTCTGATAGAGCACTTACCAAAAGCGCTAATGTTTTTCAGCCAGTGGCTGGAATTACATCATTCAGCTTTTTCCCGCCTTCTGAGAGCCTATGGGAGCCGTAGGAAGTGTCACGTTACAGCAAAGATCCTCAGTTTTCATTAAAGAGAGCCAAGAAGAACAAGAACTTGTCAGACAGGTCACTTCCTGTAAGGAATCTTCTCAGGTTTTTGCCTGCCATATGAGTTCTGTTATACTCACAGACACCATTCAAACAGTTTTAGAAACTTTAGGGTGTTTTCTATCCAAAGCCAATAATTATATGCATATTCTAGTTTCTGGGCAGTAGTAATAACCAGATTAAATCGGGTACGTTTTTTATCCGGCCGTGCAAATACTGCCCCCTACCCCCAACAGGTTAATGTCCATTGCTCGTGTTTCTTGGCCCAAGCAAGTCTCTTCTTATTATTGGAGTCATTTAGTAGTGGTTTCTTTGCAGCAATTTGACCATGAAGGGCTGATTCATGCAGTCTCCTCTGAACAGTTGATGTTGAGATGTGTCTGTTACTTGAACTGTGAAGCATTTTTTTGGGCTGCCATTTCTGAGGCTGGTAACTATAATACTTATCCTCTGCAGCAAAGGTATTTCTGGGTTTTCCTTTCCTGTGGCGGTCCTCATGAGAGCAATTTTCATCATAGCGCTTGATGTTTTTTGCGACTGCACTTGAAGAAACTTTAAACTTCTTATGGGCAGGTGGGACAGTAGCGTCCCACCTGGCAAACATCCGATGAAATTGCAGAGTGTGAAATTCAAACTACAGAATTATCAATATTTAACTTTCATAAAATCACAAGTGTAATACATCAAAATAAAGCTTAACTTCTTGTTAATCCAGCCGCTCTGTCAGATTTAAAAAAGGTAGGTGCGACACAAAAGTGAGAAATAGCGATGTAAAAAATGCCTTACGTTTGATGATCTTCTTCTTTTGGCACTCCAAAAGGTCCCAGTTACATCACAAATGGTCCTTTTGTTCAATAATGTTCTTCTTTATATCCATAAAACTCAGTGTAGCTGGCAATAATCCACCCAGTTTCCCTCAATCATAATGCATACAAAATTAATCACAAACGTTACTAATATAACTTTTCCAAACAAGTCAAACAACATTTATAATCAAACCTTAGGTACCCTAATACGTAAATAAACGATAAAATTTAAGACGGAGAATCGTTACTGTCTTTACTGGAGAAAAATACCAAATGGGAGCCACATAGAAAAACTTCAATTTCTGCCTCATTTATCCAAAAACCAGCCTGAAACTCTTTCTAAAGACTGTTGACATCTAGTGGAAGCTCTAGGAACTGCAATCTGGAAGGACTTCGCCTTATAATAAAAGTGACAGCCATTGAAAATAGCGGTAGGCTGAATACATTTTATTTTGGGAGGGTTTGTCCTTGGGGTTTCGCCTGCCATATCAGTGTTGTTATACTCACAGACATCATTTTAACAGTTTTAGAAACTTTAGAGTGTTTAGTGTTTTCTATCCAAATCTACCAATTATATGCATATCCTAGCTTCTGGGCCTGAGTATCAGGCAGTTTACTTTGGGCACCCTTTTCATCCGGACGGGAAAATACTGTCCCCTACCCAAGAGAGGTTAAAGTACTTGAAGTTTTCCACATTGACTGACCTTCATGGCTTAAAGTAATGATGGACTGTCATTTCTCTTTGCTAATTTGAACTGTTCTTGCCATAATGTGGACTTGGTCTTTTACCAAATAGGACTATCTTCTGTATACCACCCCTACCTTGTCACAACACAAGTGATTGGCTCAAACACATTAAGAAGGAAATAAATTCCTCAAATGAACTTTTAACAAAACAAGCCTGTTAATTGAAATGCATTCCAGGTGAATATCTCATGAAGCTGTTTGAGAGAATGCCAAGAGTGTGAAAAGCTGTCATCAACGCAAAGGGCGGCTACATTGATTTTTTAAAATTTGTTTTACACTTTTTTGGTTACTACATGATTCCATATGTGTTATTTCATAGTAGAAAATAGTCAAAATAAAGAAAACCCTTGAATGAGTAGGCGTGTCCAAACTTTTGACTTGTACTGTATGCTCTTTCTGTCCCAAATGTCACAGAATCTCTGTCCCAAATGTCCCTTACAGCCTGTTTGAGTTCAGTGAGTACCATTCATTTTCACTGGCGGCTTATCTATTTGTCCACAGGAAGCTTATCTTTAACCCAAACGACAGATGGCAGCCTCTAATATGATATGAGTCTCAATTCCTCTTTTCCTCATGTGACCTTGTATTCAAACACACTTCTTCAAAATACTAAGACACCACATTATTAAAGTGCTATCTGAAAGCCACTAATAACATATTACATTAACAAATCTCTAGTAACCCATTATACTCAACATACATTGTTACTTCATCACATCTCTAGTAACCCATTATAATATTCATATAGTATATTTGGTAATAGTTATTTTATATCTTCACATCACGCAGAATCCCTATACAACGTTAAAAACTCAGCTCACAGAACTGGTTGGGGTATTCATTCAGATAGGCACCTCTTTCACACCGGGGCTAGTCCCCTGACAGCTCTCATTCACTCAGTACAAATAATATCTCTTATTATCCACATTTCAATCTCTTATTATCAAAATTTCAGACATATTAACCTCATCTTTTTTTCCAAATTTCAATCCTTTGTTGAACTTCAGCTTACCAATTATTTTCCAAATATCAATCTGTTATTATCCACATTTCAATCTCTTAATTTCCACATTTCAAACATGTTAACCCGTCATTCCAACACTCACACAACTCTCACATCCACATTCACTTAGTACTATTCCCCAGCACACTCAGTAGTCCCCCCTGGTTAATCCTTATGCATCTTCAACTATTATCTTGTCGTTACCTTCTTCTGCGGTTCCTCTATAGTCTCCATAGTCTCTTTAGTATCTATAGTCTCAATAGTCTATATAGACATAAATGCTTAATTCTCTGTGGTTGCCATAGTAGCTATAGTCCCTATATTTTTTAATTTATTTTTTATTTCACCTTTATTGAACCAGGTAGGCAAGTTGAGAACAAGTTCTCATTTACAATTGCGACCTGGCCAAGATAAAGCAAAGCAGTTCGACAAAAAACAACAACACAGAGTTACACATGGAGTAAAACAAACATACAGTCAATAATACAGTAGAAAAATAAGTCTATATACAATGTGAGCAAATGAGGTAAATACAATATAGCAAATAAAACACTGGAATGGTAGATTTGTAGTGGAAGAAAGTGCAGAGTAGAAATATAAATAATGGGGTGCAAAGGAGCGAAATAAATAAATAAATACAGTAGGGGACGAGGTAGTTGTATGGGCTAAATTATAGATGGGCTATGTACAGGTGCAGTGATCTGTGAGCTGCTCTGACAGCTGGTGCTTAAAGCTAGTGAGGGAGATAAGTGTTTCCAGTTTCAGAGATTTTTGTAGTTCGTTCCAGTCATTGGCAGCAGAGTACTGGAAGGAGAGACGGCCAAAGCAGGAATTGGCTTTGGGGGTGACCAGAGAGTTATACCTGCTGGAGCGCCTGCTACAGGTGGGTGCTACTATGGTGACCAGTGAGCGGAGATAAGGGGGGACTTTACCTAGCAGGGTCTTGTAGATGACCTGGAGCCAGTGGGTTTGGCGACGAGTATGAAGCATGGGCCAGCCAACGAGAGCATACAGGTCGCAGTGGTGGGTAGTATATTGGGCTTTGGTGACAAAACGGATGGCACTGTGATAGACTGCATCCAATTTGTTGAGTAGGGTGTTGGAGGCTATTTTGTAAATGACATCGCCAAAGTCGAGGATCGGTAACATGGTCAGTTTTACGAGGGTATGTTTGGCAGCATGAGTGAAGGATGCTTTGTTGCGAAATAGGAAGCCAATTCTAGATTTAACTTTGGATTGGGTATGTTTTATGTGAGTCTGGAAGGAGAGTTTACAGTCTAACCAGACACCTAGGTATTTGTAGTTGTCCACATATTCTAAGTCAGAACCGTCCAGAGTAGTGATGCTGGACGGGCGGGCAGGTGCAGGCAGCGATCGGTTGAAGAGCATGCATTCAGTTTTACTTGTATTTAAGAGCAGTTGGAGGCCACGGAAGGAGTGTTGTACGGCATTGAAGCTTGTCTGGAGGGTTGTTAACCTGTCTGGGATAGGGGGCAGTATTTTCACGGCCGGATAAAAAACGTACCCGATTTAAACTGGTTACTACTCTTGCCCAGAAACGAGAATATGCATATAATTAGTAGATTTGGATAGAAAACACTCTAAAGTTTCTAAAACTGTTTGAATGGTGTCTGTGAGTATAACATAACTCATATGGCAGGCAAAAACCTGAGAAGATTCCAAACAGGAAGTGGCCTGTCTGACAATTTGTGGTCCTTCTGTTGCATTTCTATCAAAATTACAGTATCTGTGCTGTTACGTGACACTTTCTAAGGCTTCCATTGGCTCTCTAAAGTCCTCAGAAAGTGGATTGAAGCGTCTACTGTCTCTGGGCAGATAACAGCACCTCAGTTTGTAAGTTGTCTGCCTGGAGACAGTGAGACTGGAGATGCGCATTCACGAGACTTGGCCATTTTTTTATTTCCCTATTTGAATGAATACAACGTTGTCCGGTTGGAATATTATCGCTATTTTATGAGAAAAATAGGATAAAAATTGATTTTAAACAGCGTTTGACATGCTTCTAAGTACGGTAAAGGAACATTTTGAATTTTTTTGTCACGAAATGTGCTCACGCGTCACCCCTTGCATAGTGACCTGAACGCAGAAACAAAACAGTGGTATTTGGATATAACTATGGATTATTTGCAACCAAAACAACATTTGTTGTTGAAGTAGAAGTCCTGGGAGTGCATTCTGAAGGTAATCCAATTTTTCTAATAGTAATTCTGAGTTTCGTGAGCCCCGATTTTGGCGGGTGTCTGAATAGCTAGCATTGATGGCCGAGCTATGTACTCAGAATATGACAAAATGTGCTTTTGCCGAAAAGCTATTTTAAAATCTGACATAGCGATTGCATAAAGGAGTTCTGTATCTATAATTCTTAAAATAATTGTTATGTATTTTGTCAACGTTTATCAGGAGTAATTTAGTAAATTCACCGGAGGTTTTCGGTGAGAATGCAATTTCTGAACATCACACGCCAATGTAAAAAGCTGGTTTTTGATATAAATATGAACTTGATTGAGCAAAACATGCATGTATTGTATAACATAATGTCCTAGGAGTGTCATCTGATGAAGATCATCAAAGGTTAGTGCTGCATTTAGCTGTGGTTTGGGTTTTTGTGACATATATGCTTGCTTTGAAAATGGCTGTGTGATTACTTTTGGCTGGGTACTGTCCTGACATAATCTAATGTTTTGCTTTCGCTGTAAAGCCTTTTTGAAATCGGACAATGTGGTTGGATTAACGAGAGTCTTATCTTTCAAATGGTGTAAAATAGTCATATGTTTGAAAAATTGAAGTTATAGCATTTTTAAGGTTTAGTATTTCGCGCCACGCTCTACAACTGGCTGTTGAATAGAGTGGGATGCTGACGTCCCACCTTGCCCAGACAGGTTAACACAGTGTCCAAAGAAGGACCAGAAGTATACAGAATGGTGTCGTCTGCGTAGAGGTGGATCAGAGACTCACCAGCAGCAAGAGCGACATCATTGATGTATACAGAGAAAAGAGTTGGCCCAAGAATTGAACCCTGTGCCACCCCCATGGAGACTACCAGCGGCCCGGACAACAGGCCATCCGATTTGACACATTGAACTCTATCAGAGAAGTAGTTGGTAAACCAGGCGAGGCAATCATTTGAGAAACCAAGGCTATTGAGTCTGCCGATGAGGATGTGGTGATTGACAGAGTCGAAAGCCTTGGCCAGGTCAATGAATACAGCAGCACAGTATTGTTTCTTATCGATGGCGGTTACAATATCATTTAGGACCTTGAGTGTGGCTGAGGTGCACCCATGACCAGCTCTGAAACCAGATTGCATAGCGGAGAAGGTGCGGTGGGATTCGAAATGGTCGGTAATCTGTTTGTTGACTTGGCTTTCTAAGACCTTAGAAAGGCAGGGTAGGATAGATATAGGTCTGTAGCAGTTTGGGTCAAGAGTGTCCCCTCCTTTGAAGAGGGGGATGACAGCAGCTGCTTTCCAATCTTTTGGAATCTCAGACGACATGAAAGAGAGGTTGAACAGGCTAGTAATAGGGGTTGCAACAATTTCGGCAAATCATTTTAGAAAGAAAGGGTCCAGATTTTCGAGCCCGGCTGATTTGTAGGGGTCCAGATTTTGCAGCTCTTTCAGAACATCAGCTGACTGGATTTGGGAGAAGGTGAAATGGGGAAGGCTATATATAGTCCCTATAGTCTCTATGGTATCTAATGTCACTATAGCGTCTTTAGTCCCTCAGTATTTATAGTCTCAATAGTCTATATAGACATAAATGCTTAAGTCTCTGTGGTTGCCATTGTAGCTATAGTCCCTAAAGTCTCTATGGTAACTAATGTCACTATAGCGTCTTTAGTCCCTCAGTATCGATAGTCTCAATAGTGTATATAGACATAAATGCTACAGTCTCTGTGGTTGCCATAGTAGCTATAGTCCCTATAGTCTATGTAGTATCTATTGTCGCTATATCATATTTAGTCCCTTAGAATCGATAGTCTCAATAATCTTTATAGTCACAAATGCTATAGTCTCTATGGACTGTATAGTCTTCCCATACATGCATATATACAGTTCGTAGTGATGTTTCCAGCTAAAGCAGTCAATCAATAAATCAATCAATCAAGAGAAGACACATACACACAATGATGCCCTCTTGTGGGACTCACCTTCACAGTGTGATTAAAGAATCTGAACCCAGGTTGACACTGGCAGTTGAAGCTCCCAAAGGTGTTGAGGCAACTGGCGTTGCTGCCACAAACCTGTGGTGTCTCCTGGCACTCATCGAGGTCTGAAGAGAGAAGGAAACATGTTGATAGAGCAGTGACTCCCTACGCCCCTCCAGTAAAGCCCTAACCTCTCCTCCAGTAAAGCCCTAACTCTCCTCCAGTAAAGCCCCAACCTCTCCTCCAGTAAAACCCTAACCTCTCCTCCAGTAAAACCCTAACCTCTCCTCCAGTAAAACCCAAACCTCTCCTCCAGTAAAACCCTAACCTCTCCTCCAGTAAAACCCTAACCTCTCCTCCAGTAAAGCCCTAACCTCTCCTCCAGTAAAGCCCTAACCTCTCCTCCAGTAAAACCCTAACCTCTCCTCCAGTAAAACCCCAACCTCTCCTCCAGTAAAACCCTAACCTCTCCTCCAGTAAAACCCTAACCTCTCCTCCAGTAAAACCCTAACCTCTCCTCCAGAGAGAGAGAGAGAGAGAGAGAGAGAGAGAAGGGGTAGAGGTAAGAGGGTTTCACTCTGTTTTATTCTCGATCATGAAATACTCAATACATAATGATGTTTCCAGCTAGAGCAGTCAATCAATCAAGAGAAGATGAGGCCCTCTTGTTGGACTCACCTTCACAGTCTCCAGTGGAAGTAGATAATGAGAACCCACTGTGGCAGTGGCAGTTGTAGCTCCCGATGCTGTTGACGCAAGTGGCGTGTCTGCCACAAACCTGTGGTTTCTCCTGGCACTCATTGACTTCTGAAGAGAGAAGGAAACATGTTGATAGAGCAGTGACTCAATATCCTCTCCTCCAGTAAAACCCTAACCTCTCCTCCAGTAAAGCCCTAACCCCTCCTCCAGTGATTCCCTAACCTCTAATCCAGTAAAGCTCTAATCTCTCCTCCAGTGATTCCCTAACCTCTCCTCCAGTGATTCCCTAACCTCTCCTCCAGTGATTCCCTAAGCTCTTCTCCAGTGATTCCCTAACCTCTCCTCCAGTGATTCCCTAACATCTCCTCCAGTGATTCCCTAACCTCTTCTCCAGTGATTCCCTAACATCTCCTCCAGTGATTCCCTAACCTCTTCTCCAGTGATTCCCTAACCTCTCCTCCAGTGATTCCCTAACATCTCCTCCAGTGATTCCCTAACCTCTTCTCCAGTGATTCCCTAACATCTCCTCCAGTGATTCCCTAACCTCTCCTCCAGTGATTCCCTAACCTCTCCTCCAGTGATTCCCTAACCTCTCCTCCAGTGATTCCCTAACCTCTCCTCCAGTAAATCCCTAAAATCTCCTCCAATACCTCAAGACAGTCCACGTATTTGATGAACTCCAGAACAAAAGTAGCTGATTTAAGGAATGAAAGGCATTGGAAAACCGCCCTGGTCTTGTGGTTGAATCTGCAGGCCTGCGTTTACGCTGTTGTGCGTTTTTGTTGCCGTTTTTACTTTGCTACCTGACGGTTTTTACTTTTTCATTACCGTATATTTTACTTTTTCCCTCACTCAACTTTTTTTTTCATTCAACTCTCCTACCCCGGAGGTTTTATCTGGACATGGTTCGTCAGGACTTCAAACAGCCGAAGCTAAGTAACATTAACATGATGCCTTCTAATTGCAGTCGTTGTACTCATAATATACAGGAGAACGATCGCCTTACGGCAAGGATAGCTGTGCTGCAAGCCCAGCTTCAGACGCAATCGTTAGGCAAGGGTCATTTCAGTGTAGGAAAGGATGAAACAGCGTCTGTGCCACCAGCAAGTACAGATAGTAACGTTAGTATAAACCCCCTCGCACGGTCCCCGCAGCCGGACATCTTTCTCATGGCTTCTGGAGGGAAACGCTGTAGGAATGCTCAACCGGTGTCGCTTATTCAGCCGACAGAAACTTTCAACCGGTTCTCCCCGTTAAGCGAGTCGGAGTCGGAGGCCGAGACTTCTCTGGTCTCTGCTCCTCCCGTTGTGGGGTCTGAGACGCCGACGGCTCCCACCATTAGCTCTGACAAATTGAAAACCCTAGTCATTGGCGACTCCATTACCCGCAGTATTAGACTTAAAACTAATCATCCAGCGATCATACACTGTTTACCAGGGGGCAGGGCTACCGACGTTAAGGCTAATCTAAAGACGGTGCTGGCTAAAGCTAAAACTGGCGAGTGTAGAGAGTATAGAGATATTGTTATCCACGTCGGCACCAACGATGTTAGGATGAAACAGTCAGAGGTCACCAAGCGCAATATAGCTTCAGCGTGTAAATCAGCTAGAAAGATGTGTCGGCATCGAGTAATTGTCTCTGGCCCCCTCCCAGTTAGGGGGAGTGATGAGCTCTACAGCAGAGTCTCACAACTCAATCGCTGGATGAAAACTGTTTTCTGCCCCTCCCAAAAGATAGAATTTGTAGATAACTGGCCCTCTTTCTGGGATTCACCCACAAACAGGACCAAGCCTGGCCTGCTGAGGAGTGACGGACTCCATCCTAGCTGGAGGGGTGCTCTCATCTTATCTACGAACATAGACAGGGCTCTAACTCCTCTAGCTCCACAATGAAATAGGGTGCAGGCCAGGCAACAGGCTGTTAGCCAGCCTGCCAGCTTAGTGGAGTCTGCCACTAGCACAGTTAGCGTAGTCAGCTCAGCTTTCCCCATTGAGACCGTGTCTGTGCCTCGATCTTGGTTGGGCAAAATTAAAAATGGCGGTGTTCGCTTCAGTAATCTTACTAGTATAAAGACCTCCTCCATTCCTGCCATTATTGAAAGAGATTGTGATACTTCACATCTCAAAATTGGGTTACTTAATGTTAGATCCCTCACTTCCAAGGCAGTTATAGTCAATGAACTAATCACTGATCATAATCTTGATGTGATTGGCCTGACTGAAACATGGCTTAAGCCTGATGAATTTACTGTGTTAAATGAGGCCTCACCCCCTGGTTACACTAGTGACCAAACCCCCCGTGCATCCGGCAAAGGCGGAGGTGTTGCTAACATTTACGATAGCAAATTTCAATTTACAAAAAAAAAAACAATGACGTTTTCGTCTTTTGAGCTTCTAGTCATGAAATCTATGCAGCCTACTCAATCACTTTTTATAGCTACTGTTTACAGGCCTCCTGGGCCATATGCAGTGTTCCTTACTGAGTTCCCTGAATTCCTATCGGATCTTGTAGTCATAGCAGATAATATTCTAATTTTTGGTGACTTTAACATTCACATGGAAAAGTCCACAGACCCACTCCAAAAGGCTTTCGGAGCCATCATCGACTCAGTGGGTTTTGTCCAACATGTCTCTGGACCTACTCACTGCCACAGTCATACTCTGGACCTAGTTTTGTCCCATGGAATAAATGTTGTGGATCTTAATGTTTTTCCTCATAATCCTGGATTATCGGACCACCATTTTATTGCGTTTACAATTGCAACAAATAATCTGCTCAGACCCCAACCAAGGAAGATTAAAAGTCGTGCTATAAATTCTCAGACAACCCAAAGATTCCTTGATGCCCTTCCAGACTCCCTCTGCCTACCCAAGGACGTCAGAGGACAAGAATCAGTTAACCACCTAACCGAGGAACTCAATTCAACCTTGCGCAATACCCTAGATGCAGTTGCACCCCTAAAAATTAAAAACATCTGTCATAAGAAACTAGCTCCCTGGTATACAGAAAATACACGAGCTCTGAAGCAAGCTTCCAGAAAATTGGAACGGAAATGGCGCCACACTAAACTGGAAGTCTTCCGACTAGCTTGGAAAGACAGTACCGTGCGGTATCGAAGAGCCCTCACTGCTGCACGATCATCCTATTTTTCCAACTTAATTGAGGAAAATAAGAACAATCCGAAATTTCTTTTTGACACTGTCGCAAAGCTAACTAAAAAGCAGCATTCGCAAATGGAGGATGGCTTTCACTTCAGCAGTAATACATTTATGAACTTTTTTGAGGAAAAGATCATGATCATTAGAAAGCAAATTACGGACTCATCTTTAAATCTGGGTATTCCTCCAGGGCTTCATTGTCCAGAGTCTGCACAACTCTGCCAGGACCTTGGCTCAAGGGAGATACTAAAGTGTTTTAGTACTATATCTCTTGACACAATGATGAAAATAATCATGGCCTCCAAACCCTCAAGCTGCATACTGGACCCTATTCCAACTAAACTACTGAAAGAGCTGCTTCCTGTGCTTGGCCCTCCTATGTTGAACATAATAAACGGCTCTCTATCCACCGGATGTGTACCAAGCTCACTAAAAGTGGCAGTAATAAAGCCTCTCTTGAAAAAGCCGAATCTTGACCCAGAAATTATAAAAAACTATCGGCCTATATCGAATCTTCCATTCCTCTCAAAAATTTTGGAAAAAGTTGTTGCGCAGCAACTCACTGCCTTCCTGAAGACAAACAATGTATACGAAACGCTTCAGTCTGGTTTTAGACCCCATCATAGCACTGAGACTGCACTTGTGAAGGTGGTAAATGACCTTTTAATGACGTCAGACCGAGGCTCTGCATCTGTCCTCGTGCTCCTAGATCTTAGTGCCGCTTTTGATACCATCGATCACCACATTCTTTTGGAGAGATTGGAAACCCAAATTGGTCTACATGGACAAGTTCTGGCCTGGTTTAGATCTTATCTGTCGGAAAGATATCAGTTTGTCTCTGTGAATGGTTCGTCCTCTGACTAATCAATTGTAAATTTCGGTGTTCCTCAAGGTTCCGTTCTAGGACCACTATTGTTTTCACTATATATTTACCTCTTGGGGATGTCATTCGAAAACATAATGTTAAATTTCACTGCTATGCGGACGACACACAGCTGTACATTTCAATGAAACATGGTGAAGCCCCAAAATTGCCCTCGCTAGAAGCCTGTGTTTCAGACATAAGGAAGTGGATGGCTGCAAATTATTTACTTTTAAACTCGGACAAAACAGAGATGCTTGTCCTAGGTCCCAAGAAACAAAGAGATCTTCTGTTGAATCTGACAATTAATCTGGATGGTTGTACAGTCGTCTCAAATAAAACTGTGAAGGACCTCGGCGTTACTCTGGACCCTGATCTCTCTTTTGAAGAACATATCAAGACTGCTTCAAGGACAGCTTTTTTCCATCTACGTAACATTGCAAAAATCAGAAACTTTCTGTCCAAAAATGACGCAGAAAAATTAATCCATGCTTTTGTTACTTCTAGGCTCGACTACTGCAATGCTCTACTTTCCGGCTACCCGGATAAAGCACTAAACAAACTTCAGTTAGTGCTAAATACGGCTGCTAGAATCCTGACTAGAACCAAAAAATTTGATCATATTACTCCAGTGCTAGCTTCCCTACACTGGCTTCCTGTTAAGGCAAGGGCTGATTTCAAGGTTTTACTGCTAACCTACAAAGCATTACATGGGCTTGCTCCTACCTATCTTTCCGATTTGGTCCTGCCGTACATACCTACACGTACGCTACGGTCACAAGACGCAGGCCTCCTAATTGTCCCTAGAATTTCTAAGCAAACGGCTGGAGGTAGGGCTTTCTCCTATAGAGCTCCATTTTTATGGAATGGTCTGCCTACCCATGTGAGAGACGCAGACTCAGTCTCAACCTTTAAGTCTTTACTGAAGACTTATCTCTTCAGTAGGTCCTATGATTAAGTATAGTCTGGCCCAGGAGTGTGAAGGTGAACAGAAAGGCTGGAGCAACGAACCGCCCTTGCTGTCTCTGCCTTGTCGGTTCCCCTCTTCCCACTGGGATTCTCTGCCTCTAACCCTTTTACAGGGGCTGAGTCACTGACTTACTGGTGTTCTTCCATGCCGTCCATGGGAGGGGTGCGTCACTTGAGTAGGTTGAGCCACTGACGTGGTCTTCCTGTCTGGGTTGGCGCCCCCCCCTTGGGTTGTGCCGTGGCGGACATCTTTGTGGGCTATACTCGGCCTTGTCTTCGGATGGTAAGTTGGTGGTTGTAGATATCCCTCTAGTGGTGTGGGGGCTGTGCTTTGGCAAAGTGGGTGGGGTTATATCCTGCCTGTTTGGCCCTGTCCGGGGGTATCATCGGATGGGGCCACAGTGTCTTCTGATCCCTCCTGTCTCAGCCTCCAGTATTTATGCTGCAGTAGTTTATGTGTCGGGGGGCTAGGGTCAGTCTGTTACATCTGGAGTATTCTCTTGTCTTATCCGGTGTCCTGTGTGAATGTAAATATGCTCTCTCTAATTCTCTCTTTCTTTCTTTCTTTCTCTCGGAGGACCTGAGCCCTAGGACTACCTGGCATGATGACTCCTTGCTGTCCCCAGTCCCCAGTCCACCTGGCCATGCTGCTGCTCCAGTTTCAACTGTTCTGCCTGCGGCTACGGAACCCTGACCTGTTCACCGGACGTGCTTGTTGCACCCTCGACAATTACTATGATTATTATTATTTGACCATGCTGGTCATTTACGAACATTTTAACATCTTGACCATGTTCTGTTATAATATCCACCCGGCACAGCCAGAAGAGGACTGGCCACCCCTCATAGCCTGGTTCCTCTCTAGGTTTCTTCCTAGGTTTTTGGCCTTTCTCAGGAGTTTTTCCTAGGGAGTTTTTCCCAGCCACCGTGCTTCTTTCACATGCATTGCTTGCTGTTTGGGGTTTTAGGCTGGGTTTCTGTACAGCACTTTGAGATTTCAGCTGATGTACGAAGGGCTATATAAAAAAAATTGATTTGATTTGATTTGATTTGAATGCCTAACCCTTCCTCCAGTGACACCCTAACCCATTCCTCCAGTGATTCCCTAACCTCTCCTCCAGTGATTCCCTAATCTCTCCTCCAGTGATTCCCTAACCTGTCCTCCAGTGATTCCCTAATCTCTCCTCCAGTGATTCCCTAACCTCTCCTCCAGTGATTCCCTAACCTCTCCCTCCATTGATTCCTTAACCTCTCCTCCAGGACCTCAAGACAGTGTGTATTCCACAACTAACGCAGCTAATTTAACATAATTTACATAGAATAATATCATTATCACACCCTCCCCACCTACACATAGAATAATATAAATATCCCCCCCCTCCCCACCTACACATAGAATAATATCATTATCCACCTCCCTCCCCACCTACACATAGAATACTATCATTATCACTCCCCTCCCCACCTACACATAGAATAATATCATTATCCACCCCCACCTACACATAGAATAATATCATTATCACCCCCCACCCCACCTACACATAGAATAATATCATTATCACCCCCTCCCCACCTACACATAGAATAATATCATTATCCACCCCCCTCCCCACCTACACATAGAATAATATCATTATCCACCCCCTTCCCCACCTACACATAGAATAATATCATTATCCACCCCCCTCCTCACCTACACATAGAACAATATCATTATCCACCCCCCTAAACCACCTACACAGAATAATATCATTATCACCCCCCCTCCCCACCTACACATAGAATAATATCATTATCACCCCCCTCCCCACCTACACATAGAATAGTATCATTATCACCCCCCACCCCACCTACACATAGAATAATATCATTATCACCCCCTTCCTACACATAGAATAATATCATTATCCACCCCCCTCCCCACCTACACATAGAATAATATCATTATCCACCCCCCTAAACCACCTACACATAGAATAATATCATTATCACCCCCCTTCCTACACATAGAAATAATATCATTATCCACCCCCCTCCCCACCTACACATAGAATAATATCATTATCCACCCCCCTCCCCACCTACACATAGAATAATATCATTATCCACCCCCCTAAACCACCTACACATAGAATAATATCATTATCACCCCCCTCCTACACATAGAATAATATCATTATCACCCCTTCCCCACCTACACATAGAATAATATCATTATCCACCCCCCTAAACCACCTACACATAGAATAATATCATTATCCACCCACCTCCCCACCTACACATAGAATAATATCATTATCCACCCCCCTCCTCACCTACACATAGAACAATATCATTATCCACCCCCCTAAACCACCTACACAGAATAATATCATTATCACCCCCCACCCCACCTACACATAGAATAATATCATTATCACCCCCTCCCCACCTACACATAGAATAATATCATTATCCACCCCCCTCCCCACCTACACATAGAATAATATCATTATCCACCCCCTTCCCCACCTACACATAGAATAATATCATTATCCACCCCCCTCCTCACCTACACATAGAACAATATCATTATCCACCCCCCTAAACCACCTACACAGAATAATATCATTATCACCCCCCTCCCCACCTACACATAGAATAATATCATTAATCACCCCCCCTCCCCACCTACACATAGAATAGTATCATTATCACCCCCCACCCCACCTACACATAGAATAATATCATTATCACCCCCCCTCCCCACCTACACATAGAATAGTATCATTATCCACCCCCCTCCCCACCTACACATAGAATAATATCATTATCCACCCCCCTAAACCACCTACACATAGAATAATATCATTATCACCCCCTTCCTACACATAGAATATATCATTATCCACCCCCCTCCCCACCTACACATAGAATAATATCATTATCCACCCCCCTCCCCACCTACACATAGAATAATATCATTATCCACCCCCCTAAACCACCTACACATAGAATACTATCATTATCACCCCCCCTCCCCACCTACACATAGAATAATATCATTATCCACCCCCACCTACACATAGAATAATATCATTATCACCCCCCACCCCATCTACACATAGAATAATATCATTATCCACCCCCTCCCCACCTACACATAGAATAATATCATTATCCACCCCCCTCCCCACCTACACATAGAATAATATCATTATCCACCCCCTTCCCCACCTACACATAGAATAATATCATTATCCACCCCCCTCCTCACCTACACATAGAACAATATCATTATCCACCCCCCTAAACCACCTACACAGAATAATATCATTATCACCTCCCTCCCCACCTACACATAGAATAATATCATTATCACCCCCCTCCCCACCTACACATAGAATAATATCATTATCACCCCCTTCCTACACATAGAATAATATCATTATCCACCCCCCTCCCCACCTACACATAGAATAATATCATTATCCACCCCCCTAAACCACCTACACATAGAATAATATTATTATCACCCCCCTCCCCACCTACACATAGAATAATATCATTATCACCCCCCTCCTACACATAAAATAATATCATTATCACCCCTTCCCCACCTACACATAGAATAATATCATTATCCACCCCCCTAAACCACCTACACATAGAATAATATCATTATCCACCCACCTCCCCACCTACACATAGAATAATATCATTATCACCCCCCTCCCCACCTACACATAGAATAATATCATTATCCACCCCGCTCCCAACCTGCTCATAGAATAATATAAATATCCCCCCCTCCCCACCTACACATAGAATAATATCATTATCATCCCCCTCCCCACCTACACATAGAATAATATCATTATCACCCCCCCTCCTCACCTACACATAGAATAATATCATTATCCCCCCCTCCCCCCTCCTCACCTACACATAGAATAATATCATTATCCACCCCCTCCCCACCTACACATAGAATAATATCATTATCACCCCCCCCTACCCACCTACACATAGAATATATCATTATCACCCCCCCTCCCCACCTACACATAGAATAATATCATTATCACCCCCTCCCCACCTACACATAGAATAATATCATTATCACCCCCCTCCTCACCTACACATAGAATAATATCATTATCACCCCCTCCTCACCTACACATAGAATGATATCATTATCACCCCCCTCCCCACCTACACATAGAATAATATCATTATCACCCCCCTCCCCACCTACACATAGAATAATATCATTATCACCCCCCTCCCCACCTACACATAGAATAATATCATTATCCACCCCCTCCCCACCTACACATAGAATAATATCATTATCCACCTCCCTCCCCACCTACACATAGAATAATATCATTATCACACCCCCCTCCCCACCTACACATAGAATAATATCATTATCCACCCCCACCTACACATAGAATAATATCATTATCACCCCCCACCCCACCTACACATAGAATAATATCATTATCACCCCCCTCCCCACCTACACATAGAATAATATCATTATCCACCCCCCTCCCCACCAACATATAGAATAATATCATTATCCACCCCCCTCCCCACCTACATATAGAATAATATCATTATCCACCCCCCTCCTCACCTACACATAGAACAATATCATTATCCACCCCCCTAAACCACCTACACATAGAATAATATCATTATCACCCCCCCTCCCCACCTACACATAGAATATATCATTATCAACCCCCTCCCCACCTACACATAGAATAATATCATTATCACCCCCCTCCCCACCTACACATAGAATAATATCATTATCACCCCCCCACCCCACCTACACATAGAATAATATCATTATCACCCCCCTCCTACACATAGAATAATATCATTATCCACCCCCCTCCCCACCTACACATAGAATAATATCATTATCCACCCCCCGAAACCACCTACACATAGAATAATATTATTATCACCCCCCCTCCCCACCTACACATAGAATAATATCATTATCACCCCCCCTCCTACACATAGAATAATATCATTATCACTCCCCTCCTCACCTACACATAGAATAATATCATTATCACCCCCTCCCCCCTCCTCACTTACAAATAGAATAATATCATTATCCACCCCCCTCCCCACCTACACATAGAATAATTTAATTATCACCCCCCTCCCCACCTACACATAGAATAATATCATTATCACCCCCCTCCCCACCTACACATAGAATAATATCATTATCAACCCCTCCACACCTACACATAGAATAATATCATTATCACCCCCCCTCCCCACCTACACATAGAATAATATCATTATCCACCCCCCTCCCCACCTACACATAGAATAATATCATTATCACCCCCCTCCTACACATAGAATAATATCATTATCCACCCCCCTCCCCACCTACACATAGAATAATATCATTATCCACCCCCCGAAACCACCTACACATAGAATAATATTATTATCACCCCCCCTCCCCACCTACACATAGAATAATATCATTATCACCCCCCCCTCCTACACATAGAATAATATCATTATCACTCCCCTCCTCACCTACACATAGAATAATATCATTATCACCCCCCCCCCCCCCCCCTCCTCACTTACAAATAGAATAATATCATTATCCACCCCCTCCCCACCTACACATATAATAATTTAATTATCACCCACCCCCCCTCCCCACCTACACATAGAATAATATCATTATCACCCCCTCCCCACCTACACATAGAATAATATCATTATCAACCCCTCCACACCTACACATAGAATAATATCATTATCACCCCCCTCCCCACCTACACATAGAATAATATCATTATCCACCCCCCTCCCCACCTACACATAGAATAATATCATTATCACCCCCCTCCTACACATAGAATATATCATTATCACCCCCTCCTACACAACGAATAATATCATTATCACACCCCTCCCCACCTACACATAGAATAATATCATTACCACCCCCCTAAACCACCTAAAGCATAGAATAATATTAGTATCAATCACCCGCCTCCCCCACCTACACACGTAGAATAATAATAATTATTCCATTTCCACCCCCCTCCTCCCCTACACATAGAATACTATCATTATCCACCCCCCTCCCCACCTACACATAGAAGTAATATCATTATCCACCAGCCCCTCCCACCCACCTACACATAGAATATCATCATTATCTACCCCGCCTCCCACCCTACACATAAGAATATATTAAAATATCATTATCACAACACCCCTCCCCACCTACACATAGAATAATATCATTATCCACCCCCCCCCCCACCTACACATAAGAATAATATCATTATCGCACCCCACCCCTCCCCACCTACACATAGAATATATCATTATCACCCCCTCCCCACCCTACATAGAATAATATCATTATCGAACCCCCTTCCCCCTACACATAGAATAATATAATTATCACCCCCCCTCCCCACCTACACATAGAATAATATCATTATCACCCCCCTCCCCACCTACACATAGAATAATATCATTATCACACCCCCTCCCCACCTACACATAGAATAATATCATTATCCACCCCCTCCCCACCTACACATAGAATATAAAAATCACCCCCCCTCCCCACCTACACATAAATAATATCATTACCCCCCCTCCCCACCTACACATAGAATAATATCATTATCACCCCCCTCCCACAACATAGAATAATATCATTATCACCCCCTCCCCCCTCCTCACCTACACATAGAATAATATCATTATCCACCCCCCTCCCCACCTACACATAGAATAATTTAATTATCACCCCCCTCCCCACCTACACATAGAATATATCATTATCACCCACCCCCCTCCCCACACCATAGAAATATCATTATCACCCCTCCCCACCTACACATAATAATATCATTATCACACCCCTCCCCACTACAATAAATAATATATTATCCACCCCCCCCCCACCTACACATAGAATAATCTCATTATCCACCTCCCCCCCACCTACACATAGAATACTATCATTATCACTCCCCTCCCACCTACACATAGAATAATATCATTATCCACCCCCACCTACACATAGAATAATATCATTATCACCCCCCACCCCACCTACACATAGAATAATATCATTATCACCCCCCCCCACCTACACATAGAATAATATCATTATCCACCCCCCTCCCCCCTACACATAGAATAATATCATTATCCCCCCTTCCCCACCTACACATAGAATAATATCATTATCACCCCCCCCCTCACCTACACATAGAACAATATCATTATCCACCCCCCTAAACCACCTACACAGAATAAATCATTATCCCCCCTCCCCCCTCCACACCTACACATAGAATACTATCATTATCACCCCCCTCCCCACCTACACATAGAATAGTATCATTATCACCCCCCCCACCTACACAGAATAATATCATTATCACCCCCTTCCTACACATAGAATAATATCATTATCCACCCCCCTCCCCACCTACACATAGAATAATATCATTATCCACCCCCCTAAACCACCTACACATAGAATAATATCATTATCACCCCCTTCCTACACATAGAATAATATCATTATCCACCCCCCTCCCCACCTACACATAGAATAATATCATTATCCACCCCCCTCCCCACCTACACATAGAATAATATCATTATCCACCCCCCTAAACCACCTACACATAGAAATATATTATCACCCCCCCTCCACATAGAATAATATCATGATCACCCCCTTCCCCACCTACACATAGAATAATATCATTATCCACCCCCCTAAACCACCTACACATAGAATAATATCATATCCCCCCCACCTCCCCACTACACATAGAATAATATCATTATCCACCCCCCTCCTCACCTACACATAGAACAATATCATTATCCACCCCCCTAAACACCTACACAGAATAATATCATTATCCACCCCCACCCCCCCCTACACATAGAAATATCATTATCACCCCCTCCCACCTACACATAGAAAATATCATTATCCACCCCCTCCCCACTACACATAGAATAATATCATTATCCACCCCCTTCCCCACCTACACATAGAATAATATCATTATCCACCCCCCTCCCACCTACAATAGAACAATATCATTATCCACCCCCCTAACCACTACACAGAATAATATCATATCACCCCCCCCCCACCTACACATAGAATAATATCATTATCACCCCCTCCCACCTACACATAGAAGTATCATTATCACCCCCCCCCACCTACACATAGAATAATATCATTATCACCCCCCTTCCTACACATAGAATAATATCATTATCACCCCCCTCCCCACCTACACATAGATAATATCATTATCCCCCCCTAACCCACCTACACATAGAATAATATCATTATCACCCCCTTCCTACACATAGAATAATATCATTATCCACCCCCCTCCCCACCTACACATAGAATATTATCATTATCCACCCCCTCCCCACCTACACATAGAATAATATCATTATCCCCCCCCTAACCCCCTACACATAGAATAATATCATTATCACCCCCTCCTCCTACACATAGAATAATATCATTATCACCTCCCCACCTACACATAGAATATTCATTATCCACCCCCCTAAACCACCTACACATAGAATAATATCATTATCCACCCACCTCCCCACCTACACATAGAATAATATCATTATCCACCCCCCTCCCCACCTACACATAGAACATATCATATCCACCCCCCTAAACCACCTACACAGAATAATATCATTATCCACCCCCTCCCCACCTACACTAGAATACTATCATTATCACACCCCCCTCCCACCTACACATAGAATATATCATTATCCACCCCCACCTACAACATAATAATATCATTATCACCCCCCACCCCATCTACACATAGAATAATCATTATCACCCCCCCCCCCCACCTACACATAGAATAATATCATTATCCACCCCCCCCTCCCCACCTACACATAGAATAATATCATTATCACCCCCTTCCCCACCTACACATAGAATAATATCATTATCACCCCCCTCCTCACCTACACATAGAATATCATTATCCACCCCCCCTAAACCCCTACACAGAATAATATCATTATCACCTCCCTCCCCTCTCCCCCCCACCTACATAGAATAATCATTATCACCCCCCTCCCCACCTACACAGAAAATATCATTATCACCCCCTTCCTACACATAGAATAATATCATTATCCACCCCCCTCCCCACCTACACATATCATATATCATATCCCCCCCCTAAACCACCTACACATAGAATAATATTATTATCACCCCCCTCCCCACCTACACATAGAATAATATCATATCCACCCCCCTAAACCACCTACACATAGAATAATATCATTATCCACCCCCCTCCCCACCTACACATAGAATAATATAATGATCCACCCCCCTCCCCACCTATACATAGAATAATATCATTATGACACCACACACAAAGTTGATGATTATTAACATTCTCTATAAACTCTCAATACTGCACAGATAGGAGAACTCTGAACAAGTAACGGTTTGTTCCCTCGACATGTAAGATTCACACACACACACCACACACACACAACACACACACACCACACACCACACACACACACCACACACACACACACACACACACACACACACAGACACACCACACCCCTCACACACACATCCCCACACACATCCCCACCAACCATCCCCCCACAGACATCCTCACACACAGACATCCCACACATCCTCACACAGACATCCCCACACAGACATCCACCACAAACAGTTGGACTCACGTCACAATCCCCATCTCCTTTTCTTCCGTAGCCAGAAGCACAGAGGCATTCATTTCTTTTGGTGTTGCTGCACTCATGATGTCTACAAGAGGACCAGAGATAAATACAGAGATAACAAGAGAGAGGAAAGGGAGAGAGGAAAGGGAGAGAGAGAGAGAGAGAGAGGGGTATAGGTAAGAGGGTTTCACTCTGTTTTATTCTCGATCATGAAATACTCAATACGTAATGATGTTCCAACTAGAGTAGTCAATCAATCAAGAGAAGATGAGGCCCTCTTGTTGGACTCACCTTCACAGTCTCCAGTAGAATCGATAATGAGAACCCACTATGGACGGCCAGTTGTAGCTCCCGATGCTGTTGACGCAAGTGGCGTGTCTGCCACAAGCCTGTGGTTTCTCCTTGCACTCATTGACTTCTGAAGAGAGAAGGAAATATGGTGATAGAGCAGTGACTCAATATCTCCTCCTCCAGTAAATCCTAACCTCTCTCCAGTGATTCCCTAATCCCTCCTCCAGTAAATCCCTAACGCCTCCAGTGATTCCCTAACCTCTCCTCCAGTGATTCCCTAACCTCTCCTCCAGTGAAGCCCTAACCTCTCCTCCAGTGATTCCCTAACCTCTCCTCCAGTAAATCCCTAACCCCTCCTCCAGCAATTCCCTAACCTCTCCTCCAGGTATTCCCTAACCCCTCCTCCAGTGATTCCCTAACCTCTCCTCCAGTGATTCCCAAACCTCTTCTGCAGTGACCTCTAATCGTCCCCAGTGATTCCCTAACCGCTCCTCCAGTAATCCCTAACCTCTCCTCCAGTACCTCAAGACAGTCCACGTATTTGATGAATTCCAGAACTAAAGTAGCTGATTTAAGGAATGAAAGGCTTGATGATCAGGTGACCATTAGATTCAGCTTTGCTAGTTCTGGAATATATCAAAGAAGAGGCCTGTCTGGGAGTACTAGAGGAGAAGTTGGGGAATCACTGATCTTCAGACTCTCAATATGGCACAGAACAGAGGAGATATTGCAAAAGTAATGTTTTGTTCCCATGACATGTAACATTCACACACACATGATCACACACACACAAAAACACGAGCTAAACTGAGACCCTAACCTCACACATGGCTGTTGCTGTTTCTTCCACATGAAAACGACAATACATAAAATCACAATGACACACTTACATAGAATAATATCATTCACACCCCTCCCCCCTACACATAGAATAATCTCATTATCCACCCCCTCCCCACCTACACATAGAAAATATCATTATCCACCCCCTCCCCACCTACATATAGAATAAATCATTATCCACCCCCCCTAAACCACCTACCCATAGAATAATATCATTATCCACCCCCCTAAACCACCTACACATAGAATAATA